>NC_136261.1:202820097-202972678 GCF_964187855.1 Myxine glutinosa | reverse complement strand
GTTTAGACGGTTTTGTTATGTTGTTTTGAAGGATGGTTTGACGCAATTGAATGTCTCTCTCGTTTTTAAGTCGTCAAAACGTGAGCACAGGATTTTTGCGGCAACGGAGAGGTTGATTTGTTACGGGTGTGGTGTACATGGACACACTCGGCAGTATTGTCCTGATGGGGAGAAAACGTATGCCACAGCAGCCGGACCACCTCCCCCCGTGACCACTACGGATGATTCTATAGATGTTTCGCCTTCAGTGCGGGAATCTACATCGGACCATCAAGGTACGGCTAAGAGTGGTGCTGATGAGACCCATACGGATGTGCTTCGTGTAAGCGATGAGTCATCCAGTACAGCTGGCCATCGTGCAAACGATGAGTCAGCAAATGTAAGGGAGAAGCCTCTACCTGTAGAGGGAATGTTTTGTGAGGAGCAGCAGATTGTAGATGCGGCGTCTCGGAAAAATTTGAAACGGTCACTTGTAAGTGCGAGGAATGAGGACAAAGGTGTTAAAGTGTTGGTGGTGCAGACAGGAAGCAGTTTAAACGATTCAGACAGTCCTCCACATGAAGATCAGCAAGGTGGTGAGACTATGGCTGACATGATACCACCTGCTCAGGATGAAGGGGAACTTTTTCCTGAAGGTTGTAAATCAACCTGCGAAACCGAACAGCCTACTGATGACCATATCAATTCTAATGGGGAATGCAAAATACCCATTACTACTAATAACGACTCCTCCCCCCCCCCCCCATTGCAATGATGCATGAGGATGAAGAGGATGAAGAACCTAAGGTAGATGGGGATGGAACAGGTGTTTCTGTACAGGTTCAGGAGGAACTCGTTACTAGCGTCACGGAGGGAATTCTAACTACAGAGACACTGATCGGCCATGAGGAACCAGTGGCAATGGTTGACAGGGCTCCCCCCCCCCTCAGGAGGAAGAGCAGCCTTTGGAGATCTCAAAAGAAAATATTGTCAGATTTTTGAAGGAAACTTTCAGACAAAGGCATGTACGAATTAAGGATCATTTTCCTAATATCCAGGCCTTCCTTGCAGCCGCAAAACCTTTGCTGCAAAGGAGTGAGCATGTGGAAATCTCCGAACCTGAATTTCAGCGGCTGAGGAAATCCATCACGAAGGCAAACAAGGAATTAATTGAGGAAGAGGACTTCACCCCCTAGAAGAATCAACCATGGAACTAAATGTTGTATCCTTAAATATAAATGGGGGTCGTGCCCCCTTACGGAGGGTGCAAACCATTCAAGCGGTTGTAAAAGAAAAGGCTGACATTATTCTCTTACAAGAGACCCACGCTACTAGTGCTCAAGTAGCCGATTGGGGGAAACTTTTTAAAGGGCAATGGTGGCTAAGTGGGTTCCCTACACCTCGGGCCGGTGTTGCCATTTGCCTAAGTCACAAGATTTGTGCTCAACAGGTTTCATTTAAAGAAATCTATAAAGGGCATTTGATCTCCGTAGATTTTCTTTATAATACCCAAAAGATTATCGTAGTGAATGTTTATGCACCGTGTGACCCAATGGAGAGGAAAATTTTCTTTTCCACTCTGCGGGATTTTGTAAAAACTCTGGACCCAACAGCCTTTATCTGTATCGCGGGAGATTTTAATTGCACAATTTGTCCGTCGATTGATAGGAATGGTCATGAGCCTCATGTTGCCTCTACGAAAGCTCTAGAGGACACCATCAACATCTTTCGGTTTAAGGATGTGTGGAGATCACAACACCCACTCTCACGCTGTTATACATGGTGTAGATGCAATGATGGTATTATGTCAATGGCAAGGCTGGACAGATTCTATGTGAACAAGCCAATGTTGAATGTGGTGTCTGTCTCCAAAATTTTACCAACTGGATTCACAGACCACAGTTTAATCTCAATGTCCTTTAAGTTACCCTTTCCACCCGGTGGTAGTGCTTACTGGTCTTTGAATACTCGTCTCTTACATGACAAGGAATTTAATGAGGCCTTTCACGTCGTGTGGGAGAAAATTCGCTCCTCCAGACCTGAGTATGATAGTCTCCGGCTGTGGTGGGACATTGCAAAATCCCAAATTAAGAATTTCTGTCAACAATATAGTGCATACACCACCAAAATCCAATCAATATCAATAGATCAGTTAAAATCTGAAATTATATCGTTAGAACAGAATGTTGACGAGGTTGGGAGAGGTGCACGTGACCAACTAATATGGGCAAAGAAAGCAGTGCTGGAGGAAGCGGTACGGCAACGGGCGATGGGTGCCTTGGTCCGAATGCGAATGAGCTATTTAACTCTGGACATGCCAAACAAAGAGTTCTTTAAGTTAGAGTCTTCCCTCAAAAGGTCACAACAAATTCATACTTTACTCACTCCCAATGGGTCGCTGGTGACCTCTCAGCAGGCGATCAGGTGTACTCTGAAAGGGTTCTATTCTAACTTGTATTCTCCTCAGAACGTGGACAATGAGGTGATACGAGAGTTAACTGCTGGGCTTCCGAGTGTCGAGGAGGATGAGCGATGCGTGCTCGATTCCCCAATCTCGGCTGATGAACTTGAAGCAGCTGTGCGGAGCCTGAAAGATGGGAAAGCTTCTGGAATAGATGGCCTGCCCACAGAATTCTACAAGACCTTCTGGGCCCTTGTGGGACCTGACTTACTCGATGTACTCGATGAAAGCATACGTGTCGGAGAACTTCCAATGTCTTGTAGACGAGCAGTCGTTTGTTTGCTACCAAAAGCTGGGAATCTTCAACTGGTTGATAACTGGCGACCTGTCTCCTTATTGTGTGTTGATTACAAGATTTTCTCTAAAGTACTTGCTAATCGTATGAAGACTGTGATCAGTTCAGTTATACACCCGGACCAGACCTACTGTGTGCCTGGAAAATCTATTTATGATAATATTTTTTTGGTAAGAGATATTATTTCATGCAATAAGTTCCTGCGTGACGATTTTGGGTTGCTGTTTCTTGATCAAACTAAGGCCTTCGATCGTGTTGACCACAAGTACCTTTTTTCTGTCCTGAAAGGAATGGGGTTTGGTGAAACTTTCACCTCTTATGTGAAACTCCTGTATACTAATACTCAATGTATGATGAAGATCAACAATAGGTTATGCTCTCCCTTTCCTTTCCAACGGGGTATTCGCCAAGGTTGCCCCCTCTCTGGGCTTCTATATATAGTCGCCCTTGAACCACTCCTTCGGTCTATTAGACAGCAAATACCTCAGGGAATGAGAAGTATAGAAGGAGCAGAATTTGTGCAGACGGCTTATGCTGATGATGTCTGTGTTTTGATTAGAAGCTCCAATGATGTCTCTGCTTTACAACGTTGTATGCGAGATTTCTCTGCAGCCTCTTCCGGTGGGATCAATTGGAATAAAAGTACAGCATTATGGTGTGGCAAAGGCAATCTCTCTTGTGTATCACCACCCTCACTCCCACACAACCTGGTCTGGAGAACGGACGGGGTTAAATATCTTGGAGTGCATATCGGTAATCGTGAAACAGAAATGAAAAATTGGGAAGGAGTGTTGGAGCAAATTATGCACAGATTGAAAGCATGGGAAGGACTGCTGAGGTCCATCTCCTATCGAGGCCGTACCCTTGTCATAAACAATCTGGTTGCAACAAAATTATGGCACAGAATTATTGCTTTACAGCCATCAAACCAACTAATTATGGCTACTCAGCGAATGCTAGTAAACTTCTTTTGGAGTGGCTACCATTGGCTGAGGCCTGAGATATTGTACTACCCCCGGAAGGAAGGTGGCCAGGGCATTGTTGATATCTCTGGTCGGGTTGTGGCCTTTCGGCTGCAGTCTCTGCAGAGACTACTGTTCGCTGAACAGCTGCCCTGGCGGCCCTTTGCATTTTTTCTGTTACAACAGGCTGGTAGACTGAGATATGATCGGCAGCTTCTTTTGATAGACCTTGAGCATATAAACTTTGCCTCTCTTCCGAGATTCTATCAGAGTTTATTGGACACTTGGAAAAGGTTTGACGTCCACCGCTTCCTTGAGGGCTATAATTGTCGAATGTTCCTTCAAGAACCCCTTTTCTTCAATAACTTTTTTCCTGGCATCCCTCATAGCCATGCCCTGATTAAAAATTTTATCCAAGGAGGGATTAACAAAGTATGTGATCTGAGAGATTCATCTGGAGTTAAGTGGAAACCTGCTGGTTTGGTGGCAACCTCAGTTGGATCTCGGTCTGTCCGACTTGTAGACCAAGTTGTACGTATAGTCATAAGAAAATTTAGACAGCTAAACATCGGCTGGGAAGGTGTTGGTAACATTGAGGACTTTCGGTTAGGTTTCCCTGAAATCAAAGTGCTCCTTTCGTCTTCTCTTCAGCCGGAGATTGAACATACCCCCCCTTTTCATCTTGTAACTAAAATTGGAATCCGTGATCTCTCTCGACAAAATAAGAATGTACCCCTCTCTGGGAGAACACGAGTAGCTTTGTGGTCAGAGCGGTTAGGGTTGGGGTCTCCCTCTACCCCCCTTTGGCCTCACATGTACACCTTACCAATACATGGTGTGTTAGCGGACATACAATGGAGGTTAGCACACTGGGCGCTTCCCTCCAACATTTTTGTCCACCGTATTAACAGCTCACTGCCGGAAACTTGTCCTTTCTGTGACCAGAAGGAGGATTTGTTTCATGCTTATGTACAGTGTCGTAGACTGACATCGCTTTTCTTGTTCCTTGAATATCTTTTTCACCAATTGTCCTTCCCTTTCAATATGCATATGTTTATATTTGGTGTGTCTTTCAGGCCCACATGTAGGGATGTGGGTGTTCTTCTCAATTTTTTGGTTGCTGTTGCAAAATATGCGATATATAAATCTCGGAAAATTAAAATAGATAACGGCTATGGCTCTGAGGCTATTTCTATTTTTAAAGGGTTTGTCTCAACACGACTCAAGCTAGAATTTGATTTCTTTGTCAGTAATGGAAACGTCCAACTTTTTGAGAGAAAGTGGTGTATTGGCAATGTTCTGTGCTCAGTCGATGATTCAAAAGTGGTAATTACTTTATAATTCCTGATTGATTTGACTTTTTTCTTTGGAACTGATTGCTTGCATATATGTTTCTTCCTGTGTCCTTGAATACATTTCTCTCTCTCTCTCTTAGTTTTTCGCTTAATTTGCTCAATATATATTTTTTTGTATATTTGCTGGTTTCTTTTAAATACCCTTTGCTCTTTTTGGTGGTGCCTTCATGATCCTTATGCAATTTCTTTAAACTAGTTGCTGTGTTTTTTTTTTACAACTGCTTTGTGAAATGTGTTTTTTTTACAACTGCTTGTGAAATGGCTTTACATTGTTTATAATAAAAGGACATAAAAGTCAAGTCTCTCTCTCTCTCTCTCTCTCTCTCTCTCTCTCTCTCTCTCTCTATCTCTCTCTCTCTCTCTCTCTCTCTGTCTCTGTCTCTGTCTCTGTCTCTGTCTCTGTCTCTCTCTCTCTCGCCCCCTGCTGGCCTTTCGTGTGTTGGGCGTGGCAAGATGGCGTGCACTGGTGTTCGTGTGCTGTAGCTCCGTGCTTGTGTTGTCCCCCCCCCCCCCCCATTCCTTCCTTTCCCATCGCGCCTTTGTCGTGTCCCTCTTTACCACCTGTGCCCCTTTCCCTCCCTTGAGACAGAGAGAGTGAGAGAAGAGCCCAAAGGTGAGAGCAGACCCGTTCGGTTCAGTCTACCTGCTCCGTCGGTGCTGTTTACCTTACTCGCGTCGTGTGAACTTTATTATTCATTATTTCATTTCGACTTTATTTATTTTGTGTCCTTTCCGCCTGGTCAAGGTGGAAAGGTGAGACATTGCCGTTATGGCGAGTGTTCGTGCACGGCAGGAAGGGTTTGAAACCCTAACAAGGAAGCATGCTTTCGTGTGTGTCCCTCCCGAAGGTGTTCCTACCGAGGACATTATCCTAGCTGTAGGGAATGTTATCGGCGATGAAAATGTCCGCGCCGCGTCGCGGATGAACCAAAAGTTTGTTGTTTTCGTGTCGGACGAGAAGTTCGTGCATGATGTTGTTAGTACCGGTCTGTCATTGAAAGGTGGGCAGTTCGTCATGGTTTCCCCGATGGACACACCGGCGATAAAAGTTATTATTTCAAATGTCGCTCCGTTTATCACAGATGATAAATTAATGGCTGTTCTGACCCGGTATGGAACTGTTGTTTCCCGAATCTCGATGATTCCCCTGGGATGTCGGGATGAACGAATGAAACATGTTATGAGTTTCCGGAGACAAGTATTCATGGTGCTTCCTGATCGCGGCGACGATACAGGACTAAACATCTCGTTTAAAATTTCGGTAAATGATCGTCAATATCAAATGTACGCTTCGTCAGGCACCTTAACGTGCTTCCTTTGTGGAGCCTTCGGACACGTTAAAAGGTTTTGTCCCAAAGCATCTTGTACGAAGTGCGGCAAATTGGGACACACCAATGTGGGCTGTAAAAAAGAAAACGCCCCGACCGTGCTTCCTCATGCCTCGACCGTGCTTCCTCACGCCTCGACCGTGCTTCCTCACGCCTCGACCGTGCTTCCCCACGCCTCGACCGTGCTTCCTCACGCCTCGACCGTGCTCCCCGACGCTCAAACCGTGCTCCCCGACGCTCAAACCGTGCTTCCTGGCGCTCAAACCGTGCTACCTGAAGCCCCGACCGTGCTTCCCGACGCCCCGACTGTGCTTCCTGATGTCCCAACTGTGCTTCCCGAGGTCCCGACTACGCTTCCCGAAGCCCCAACCGTGCTACCCGAAGCCCCAACCGTGCTTCCCGAAGCCCCGACTGTGCTTCCCGACGCCACGACTGTGCTTCCCGACGCCCCGACCGTGCTTCCCGACGCCCCGGTGCTACCCAAACCCAGTGAGATGGCACTTGGTGATGCTAGTACTGCTGACGAACCCATGAATGAAGAACTTGTCATACTGACCAAAAAACGGAAAGCACCACTAACAAATAGCCCCGATGGTGCGATAAAGAAGGCTGTCTTGGGCAGAGACACTGTCTCTGCAAAAGAGGGCAAAACGTTTACAGCAAACGAAAATATCGAACGCCAAAGTGGTAAAGAAGATGTTACTGATTTCCCAAGCTCTGAGAATAAAGCCGACATTGATCCGAACAATGCGGCCATTTTTGAGCCTGAACGCGAAGCCCCACCGGCCCCCCCTCCAGTAGCTGAGCGGACTGGTGACCAAACAAATTGCTCTGTCTCACAAACAGAAATCGTAACCCCGGCTACGCAGAGATCTGCAGCCATTTGCCAAAGCACACATAAAGAAAGTAAGCACCAGTCTGCTCGTGAGTGTGCACCAGAGTACCCAACGAAATCTCAGGAGATGCCTCCAGAGGAGCTCGTGAGAGCTGCAAGTAAGGCCCAAGATCCAGGTGGGACATTATCAGACCTGTCAGAGTCTGAGGACGAGGTGGAAGTGACTGAGCTGTCACAGTCATCAGCATCTCAGTCACAGATACCCCCCCAACACATCGTGTCGTTTCTAGCCGAAACGTACAGACAGCGTAACATAGTCATTAAAGACCATTTTGACGATTTGGCTGCATTCATCCACACTGCAAAATCCATAATTAAAACGCCTGAACAATTCGACCTGAATAAGTCACAATACCACAGGTTAAGAAAATTCATCACACGTGCAGGTGTAGAGTGTTCCCAGCCACAGGCTGATTTCATCAATACAGGATGAAAACTATAAAACTCGCAACCTTAAATATTAACGGTGGTGGTGCTAGACACCTCCGCCAGGTCCAAGTAAAAAACATATTTCAACGGAAAAAGGTGGATGTGATCTTACTTCAAGAAACTCACATCACACCAAATGTGGAACATAACTGGCATCAACTTTTTAAGAGCCAATGCTATTTCAGCAATTTATCAGCTTCATCTGCTGGAATCGGCTTCTTGCTGAAGCCAGGCCTCGTGTGTGAGTCATGCCATTTTCAGGAGGTAATAAATGGTCGGCTTAGCTCTCTCAAACTAGTAAGCCATAACTTCCATTACACTATTTTTAATGTGTATGCGCCAAGTGATAGCGTAGAGCGTAAGTCCTTCTTCACCGCAATGATAAATCACTTAAGATCAGTTGATTTTGATCATTGTGTGTGTGTCGGAGGTGATTTCAATTGCACCTTCGACCCATCGGTTGACAGAAATTCTGCCGAACCCCATCCTGAGTCCCATGTACACTTATCCAATTTTTTTAGCACAATGGGCCTCGTTGATGTTTGGCGGTTGCACCACCCAAGCACATCCCAGTACACCTGGTGTCGATGCGCCAATAGTCGAGTATCCTTGGCAAGGCTTGACAGATGGTACATCAACGTACCCTTTAAAAATACTGCGGTTTCTTCAAATATTTTTCCTTCCGTGTTTTCAGACCATCATATGGTAACCCTAAACCTTTCCTTTCCTCAACCCGCAAGTAGGAGCGCTTATTGGAAGTTTAATGTTAGACTTCTAGAAGATGGTATGTTTAAGGAAGCCTTTCGTGTTTTCTGGGCAAGTCTAGTAGCAAAGAAATCTTCCTTTTCTTCATCCAGCATATGGTGGGATAACATGAAATCTCAAATTCGGGTTTTTTGTCAATGTTTCCAATCACACAGCACAAACGACAAGCACATTACAATGGCCCGGTTGGAATTGGATATTCTACATTTGGAGAATAAATTGGCTCATGAAAACAATGACGCCAATTACCGGTTATTGCTTGTAAAGAAAGCTCTTTTAAGGGAGTTAGTTCAAGAGAAAGCAGCCGGAACATTAATTAGACTTAGAATACAGAATGTAAAGTTATCAGACACCCCAAACAAGTCTTTCTTTCATTTAGAATCCTTAAGCAAGCCATCACGGCTAATCTCTTCTGTTTTGGACTCAAGAGGCAACGTTGTTGTCAACGAAGATGATGTTAGAATAAACATTATTGAATTCTTTACAAAACTTTTTGAGGAGCAGACTGTTTGTAATGATACAATGATGGATTTAACCTCTCACCTCCCCTCCCTAACTGAGGCTCAACGGTTGGAGCTTGACCTACCAATCACCCTCCTTGAGCTAACCTGTGCTCTTGCTGCCATGGATTCAGGGAAAGCTCCGGGTATTGACGGTCTACCTCCCGAATTCTTTCTGACATTTTGGGACCTTTTAGGCCCTGAGTTGCTGAATGTTTTGGACACTTCTATACAGACTGGTATAATGCCGCTGAGTCTAAGAAGAGCCGTAGTGTGCTTGCTCCCGAAAACTGAAGATCCCCGACTTTTGGTGAACTGGCGACCGATCTCCCTGCTGTGCACGGACTACAAGCTTTTTTCAAAAGTACTAGCTAATCGACTAAAAAAGGTTATTGGTGATCTAGTACTGCCAGAACAGAGTTACTGTGTTCCTGGAAGATCCATCCATGATAATATTTCTTTAATCAGAGATCTCATTGATGGTAACCGTGTTAAAGAAGACTTTGGAATGATGTCGCTTGATCTTGAAAAGGCATTTGACAGTATCGACCATAAGTTTATGCATCATGTGTTACAGGCATGCGGCCTCGGAGCAAACTTTCGTTCCTACATTTCCTTGCTATACACGGATGTATTTAGTTTAATTAAGATTAATAATGTGCTGGCTCCCCCCATCAAGGTTCGGAGAGGGGTCCGGCAAGGGTGCCCAGTCTCTGGTTTATTGTTTGCTCTTTCTTTAGAGCCTCTTCTCAATCTACTGAGAAAGAAGATTTCTGGAATAGCACTCACTCCCATGAGTGCACCGCTAACCCTATGTGCTTATGCGGATGACGTCTGCATCTTTGTAAAAGATAAGGATGATATCGATATCGTTGTTGAGTGCCTGTCAAAGTTTCACGCTGCCTCCTCTTTAAAAATCAATTGGAACAAGAGCAAGACGTTATGGATACCCTCCCTTTATCGCAACCTTCTTCAGCCTGTACCACAGCCGCCCCCATCCCTCCCCGCAGGGTTGCTGTGGGGAAGTGAGGGAATTAAGTACTTGGGCATATTCCTTGGTTCCCCACAGTATGCTCAAAGAAATTGGGACGGGGTAATTGAGCAAGTGGGAGAAAGATTGAACCGATGGAAAAGGGTTTTACCTCATTTGTCCTTCAAGGGCCGTGTGCTAGTGATCAACAACTTAGTTGCCACAATGTTGTGGCATAGGTTCATCTGCCTGCAACCGCCGGAGGCCCTACTCAAAGCACTCCAGGGCAAACTGGTGGACTTCTTCTGGGGAGGCTACCACTGGCTACGACCCGATGTGATATGTCGCCCCTCGGCTGAGGGTGGCCACAACCTCGTCGACATCAAAGCCCGCCTAATGGCCTTCCGGCTGCGGTCCATTCAACGTCTCCTCTACATGGAACATCTGCCAGGCCGGCTCCCTGCACGCCTTGTACTGCAGCGAGCGGGTAGGCTCGGGTACGGGTTTGAACTCTTTCAAATGAACCTCCAGCATGTCGACATATCGGTTCTCCCTGCTTTTTACCAAAGCCTCTTAAATGCCTGGCAGAGCCTTTCTGTGAGTCGTCAGGCGGACACATATGTAACGAAAATGCTGGCACACGAGCCTTTGTTCTATAACCCTCTCTTTCCCGACATTCCAAAGAGTCGAGATTTTTGCCAACACTTTATAGCAGCTGGTATTGTGAAGGTGCGGTATCTCCGACATGACTCAGGGTATGGTTGGAAATCCGTAAGTGAAATCGCCGACCTGACAGGGATTTGGTCCCATAGGATGATTGCAAAAATTTTGAGGAAAATGATTCAGTTGGGACGGCAACTTGGCCTAACTTGGACTCGAGGTACAGAAGAAGATCTAAATGAGCCGACAGTGCCTAAATTAATTGTTGAACCCATTCAAAACGATTTGCCCCCTGTTAGCGATGGGTCAAAGCTTTTCCAGACAATGGACAGCAAGGGCATCTACAAGATGTGCCTCAAGCTGTTAAATGGGAACCCTTCGTTAAATGGAGTTACCCGATGGAAAGGATTGTTACCCGGAGGACCCCCCTCCGAACCTATCTGGGAAGCCATGTACAGTGAGCCCACATCCAAAAGAACAGGTGATCTCCAGTGGCGTTTGGCCCACTGGATTGTTCCCTCTAACACGTTTATTAGACATTTTTCTCCTGTATCTGTTTGTTGTCCCTTCTGTACAGTCAATGAGGACTTGTTTCACGCATTCATAGACTGTATCCGATTATTTCCTTTGTTTCATTGGTTGAATTACATTGCACATGAAATGCATGTTACTTTTTCTTTGAGAAGTTTCGTCTTTGGTTTTGCCCCTAAACAGAATCCTGCATCTAAACTGTTTAGTTTCCTAATAGCAACTGCGAAGCTTGCTGTTTATTTAACAAGAAAAGACAAACTATCTGGCAAACCGATAGAGCACTGCAATATCATGTTGTGTTTGAATGCATTAATCTCAGCAAGATTGAAACTGGAATTTACCCTGTCCAACGAGTCCGGAAATTTTCATAACTTTGTTGATACTTGGTGTGTTGGTGGGTTTTGTGAGGTTAAAGAAAATGAATTTAGAATACTGTTGTGAAATACTGATTGTTTTTATTTGATGATCATTGGGTGCTTCTTCTTTCTCTTTTTTTTTTCTTTTTGTTGGCATTATTGATTTTATTGCAAAACGTGTATATTTGTTACTTTTATATTTTTGTAATAAAAGGACTAAAAAGTCTCTCTCTCTCTCTCTCTCTCTCTCTCTCCTCTCTCCTCTCTCCTCTCTCCTCTCTCCTCTCTCCTCTCTCCTCTCTCCTCTCTCCTCTCTCCTCTCTCCTCTCTCCTCTCTCCTCTCTCCTCTCTCCTCTCTCCTCTCTCCTCTCTCCTCTCTCCTCTCTCCTCTCTCCTCTCTCCTCTCTCCTCTCTCTCTCTCTCGTGTTTGGGCGATGGCAAGACAGGCAAGATGGTGGCTGTGCATGTGTGGTGAGGTACGAGCTGCTCTGCTGTTCTACTCTTTTGTCCCTTTCCACGTCGTATCTCACCTTTTCCTCCCCCCTGCTCGTTTATCTTTACATCCTTACTCTGCATTTGTGCCCCAACCCCTCCCCTTTGATCAGACCCAACACTTCGGGGCTTCGGCCTCCCCCATCCCCCTCTGCCTCCCTTTTCCCTCCTCGATTCCCTTTTCTTATCTCGTTTGTATTTATATTCACTGCGTGTCCTTTGTTTCCTTTTCTGAAAGAGAGCCCGCGGCTGTTTGTGGATAACTTTTGCATTAATCGGCGGCCCATCCCGTCCTCCGGCTGATCGCTTTTTCTCCACCAGCTGTGTTTGTTTTCGCCTTTGAAAATCTGTCTCGGCTCGTAATTAATTAATCACTGTTCGAGAGCGATATTCACTCTCCCGTCCTCGTCCCCCCCCGTCCTCGTCCCCGTCCCCCCCCCCCCCCGGCCTCGTCCCCGTCCCCCGTCTCCCGTCCCTCGTCCCCTGTCCCACCCCCACCCTCGTCCCCTGTCCCACCCTCGTCCCCTGTCCCACCCTCGTCCCCTGTCCCACCCCCACCCTCGTCCCCTGTCCCACCCCCACCCTCGTCCCTTGTAAATTATGACTTCGTTTTCACGTTACGCGGCATATGAAGCGTTAACTCGTAGACATGGCGTTGTTTGTGTCCCACCGAACGAGGTCAGCGTCGAAGACCTCGTTATTGCTGTGGGCAACATAATCGGTATTGATAAAGTTCGCGCGGCCTCACGAATGAACAAACGTGTCGTTATTTTCGTATCCGAGGCTGAATTGGTTCACGAGATTGTATGTACAGGATTATCGACAGATGACGGACATTTCGTACTCGTGTCCCCTCTCGACACTCCAGCCGTTAAGGTCATCATCTCGAACTGTCCTCCATTCCTGAAGAACGAGAGACTGGTCTCCGAACTATCTCGTTATGGTACTGTGGTTTCGCATGTCACGATGTTACCTTTACGTTGCCAGGACGACCGGGCTAAACATGTGATGTCTTTCAGGAGACAAGCTTATCTTGTACTTCCTCCTTCTAACGTCGAAAGAACGCTGAACATTGTTTTGAAATTCAAAATTGATAATCATGATTACCAATTATACGTAACCACTGACACCTTGAAATGTATTGAATGTGGTAAATTCGGACACCTGAAACGCTCTTGCCCAAAAACGGCTTCGTCGAACGATGGGACAAACCACGTAAACAACAAGGATTCTTCTTCTTCATCTTTTGCTTCGGCTGTGAAGGGAACATCTTCCATGTCCGGCAATAACGCTCAGCCTTCCCATCCCGATGATCCAAACAGCACAACGAACGTCGGGGATGGTTTCACCATTGTGCCGTCAAGGAAGAGAAAGACCCTTCCCGACGGTCATTTAACTCAGAAAAAGGCAGCATTTAACAATAAGCAACCTGTCGGTAACACCCTCCCCCCAGTCGTGACCGATGCCACTCTACAAGGCTTACCTGGGACAAACCCTGTACCTACAGCCAACAAGTTCGGCCCCCTTTCATGTGAGGACATAGACGTTCCACATGCAGGGACTGGTTTACCTGTTAACAAATCAAATGGAATCGTCTCACCTGTTACGGACTCGGCTATTGGAAAGTCCTCTGATGATTTTGCTGAGACCACTGGTGATGAACCTGCTGAGACCACTGGTGATGAACCTGTCGAGACCATGGATGATGAACCTGCTGAGACCATTGGTGATGAACCTGCCGAGACCACTGGTGATGAACCTGCCGAGACCACTGGTGATGAACCTGCTGAGACCATTGGTGATGAACCTGCCGAGGCCACTGGTGATGAACTTGCTGTCACTTTGGAAAATGTTAATCCTGAGCATGATGATGCTGAATTCCCGCCAGCAGAAAATAGCGAAACTGTCCCAGTTACTGCTCTCACTTCATCACCGGGTGAAGCTGGAATCGCAGGAATCAATATCTTGCAAGAGACTCCTATTCTGCTAGATACCGCCACACCATCGGAGGTTGTTGCAGTCGGGGGAAGCAACATCGCTGCATCTGCTGATGCTGTTTCTGTTTCACAAAATCCACAGATTATTGCTGTTATTCCTCAAAGCAATGTTCCCACGGTGGGAGAGCACACAGATGTTACAACTAGTGCAGGTCCGTGTGCCAATATTGATGACAGCAGCGACATGCAGGATTATACAAGCTTGTGTGATTCGGAAATTAAAACTGACTCCGACGAATCTGACCTGGAGGAAGCAAACAGCCAAGTGGAAGCAATGGAGAAACCTACCAGTCTAGGTCCTACTTCCCCTGAACAAATACGACTTTTCTTGCAAAATACGTACAGGAAACGCAGTATAAACCTAACAGAATACTTTCCCGATTTACCGTCCTTCCTTGAGTGTGCTCAGGCTATTATACGCAGGCCTGACTTATTCAACTTTCCTCAGACACATTGTCACCGTTTAAGAAAATTGATCGCCAAGACGAAAAAGACTCTAAGTTAATTCATGGTGAGTTTCAAGATTGGAACAGTAAATGTCAATGGTGGTGGAAGTTCACTCCGCCAGATCCAGATCAAGCAGCTGATAAACGCAAACGGTCTCGACATAGCTTTGTTGCAGGAGACCCACGCTGTCAGATCTGTTCAGGCCCAGTGGCGGCTCATTATGGATAAGGAGTGTTTCTTTAGTAACAGCTCCTCGTCTAAGGCAGGAATCATGTTTGTCTTAGGGAAACATTTCCAACCATCCTTGCTTCAATTTGCGAATATCATTGATGGCCATCTTGCCTCTGTGACCTTCTATCTCAATCAGGTCAAGTTTACAATCCTTAATGTGTATGCTCCAAGCAAAAATGGTGAGCGGATCTCCTTCTTTGCTGAACTGAGAAAGTTCCTCCAAACACTGGATCTGCAGACTTGTCTAATTATTGGTGGCGATTTTAACTGTACTGTTAATGCCTCATGCGACCGAAACGGGCCGGAACCTCAACCATGTACCGCAAAACTCTTTGCAAATATCATCGCAAAATATAATCTCCATGATGTCTGGCGCTTGCAACACCCTTCCGAACAATCCTACACATGGTGTCGTTGTTCCAACAACCACATCTCACTTGCAAGGCTTGATCGCATTTATGTAAATTCTCACCTGTTACATGGAGTTTGCAAATCTGACATCGTGCCTTCCGGTTTCTCCGATCACTTCCTAGCTCGAGCATTCGTTCAACTCTCGAAACCGTGTCCAGGGAGTTCTCACTGGAAGTTCAACAATAGTTTAATAGAAGACTTCAACTTTATTCAGGCTTTTGAATCTTTCTGGACAGATCTCTTGGAACGGAAGCTAAGCTGTTCTGTTAACCCACTGGTGTGGTGGGATCTAGTAAAAACCCAAATCAAAGGCTTCTGCCAACAATACCAGAGCTTCTCAAAAAGGGCTGATTATGAAGCAAGGAAATTATTGCAATCAGAGATTTTACATCTTCAGAGGGTCACAGGACAAAATAATAATGTGCAAAGAGCCTTAACCGAAAAACAGTCTTTATTGAAAGAAATAACTGAGAGGAATGCACGTGGTGCCCTAGTTCGGATGAGGGTGCAGCACCTTAACGAGACAGACATACCAACTAAGTATTTTTTTTCCTTAGAGAAACGCCTCCCGAACAAACAGCTCTCTCAACTGCGTTTGGCAGACTCATCCATCACTTTCAACCAATCAGTTATTAAACTTTTCACAAAGGAATATTTCTCGAAAATATACTCGATGGAGCAAATAAATCCCGTCAGTGTCGCCTCTATCTCCGTAGGGCTGCCAGTGTTGTGTGAGGGTGGACGTTCCTACCTGGAGGGGCCCATTACCTTGGACGAACTTGGCGGCGCTCTGCACAGCCTTGCTGTTGGGAAAGCGCCTGGATTGGACGGACTCACAACTGAATTTTATAAGAAATTCTGGCATCTACTGGGTCCCGAACTCCTCAACACCTTGAACGCAAGCTGCCAGCTTGGAGAGCTCCCTCAGAGTTGCCGACGGGCTATTCTCACCCTCATTCCAAAGAAAGGAGACTTGCTCTATATTAAAAACTGGCGCCCAATCTCTTTGCTATGCACAGACTATAAAGTATTCTCAAAAGCCCTGGCATTGCGACTTACTCCTCATCTCTCCTCATTGTTGAAAGAAGACCAATGTTATTGTGTACCCAAGCGCTCCATCTATGACAACATCTCCCTCGTAAGAGACATGATTGAACTGTGCAAAGAAAACCCCACAGATTTGGGACTCCTTCTCCTTGATCAGGAGAAGGCCTTTGACCGCGTCGATCATCGGTACCTCTTCAAAGTGCTTGAACGGTTTGGACTTGGTCCGACCTTCATTTCTTACATTAAGATACTGTATAACAATATCTCTAGTGTGCTTAAGATAAACAATGGACTTGTTACACCCTTGCCTGTCAACAGGGGAATTCGACAAGGTTGCCCCCTCTCTGGCTTGCTCTATGCTCTCTCCATCGAACCCTTACTGGGTTATTTGCGTGCTAGACTAACCGGGGTTGGGTTTTCTCATCTTGAACGGCCCATTAAGGTGCTGGCATATGCTGATGATGTGTGTGTTTTTGTGCGGAACCTCAATGACATTAACGTTGTCCGTTATTGTCTATCCGTGTTTGAAAAGGCTTCTTCAGCCAAAGTGAATTGGGAGAAAACAAGCGCCATTTGGCTTGGTCCGTCATGTCACTCGGCACCCAAACTTCCTGGTCCCCTTGCATGGGCCACTGATGGCGTGAAATACCTTGGAGTGTTCTTGGGTAATGACGCCACAGTAGCAAAGAATTGGGCTGGTCTGTTGGATCTTGTTGAAGGGAAACTGCAAAAATGGAGAAATCTGATAACACAACTGTCTTATCGTGGAAGGGTCTTGGTGATCAACAGTTTGGTGGCCTCTACCCTATGGCACAGGTTCTTTGTGCTGCACCCTCCGGTAGTGTTGCTTCAACAGCTCCAGAAGTGCTTTGTGTCTTTCTTCTGGGATGGAAAGCACTGGTTGCGACCCGAGGTCCTCAGCTTGCCACTGACCGATGGAGGCCAAGGCCTGGTTGACATAAAGAGCCGGTTAATGGCCTTTCGACTTTCGGTTGCTCTACGCATGCTGTACATGCACCCCTCTCCACCTTGGGTCGACGTCGCTCGTCGCCTTTTGCAGCAGGCGGGGAGACTAGGCTATGACCACGCTATATTCTTGATGGATCTCTCGCATCTTGATATGTCTCCCCTCTCCAGGTTTTATCAAAGTGTACTAAACGCATGGCGAACTCTAACGACAACAAGAGCTACGCATTCGTACACAAAGCAAATGTTCTTGATGGAACCTTTGTTTTACAATTCAATTTTCCATGATATGCCTGCTGATAGGTGTCTCGTTCAATGCTTTGTCGCGAAGAACATAAAATCGGTCGCCGATCTTTTAAGCCCAAGTGGCAGTTGGATTGGAGCTGATGCATTGGCAAGCCTGGTTGGCGTGCGATCCTCCAGAGTTGTGGCACGTATGCTACGCTGTGTGCTTCATACCTATGTACAGCTTGCACCTAACTGGGAGCAAGTCCAAGCAGACAACGAACAAGGTGCCTCTCCTGCTACCTTTCCTGAACTTATTTGCAAGTTTTCTCTTGCCAACTCTCCTCCGTGTACCCCCTTTAGCATAGGATTCAATGGGTTTCCTAAACAAAAAGACCTCTATTTGGGTTGCGTAAGTTTCCTTTTGCAAGGGCAAATGACACAGCGGAGGGTTCGATGGAGAGACCTCTTACCTTGTTCCCCCCCATATTTTCCTAATTGGAAAGGATTCTATCATCCTCCTGTGCCGCCACGACATGGTGACCTCCAATGGAGACTTGCACACTGGATCCTCCCCTCTAACCACTTGCTGCACCGCTTCTCAAGTCTCCTAGCAGATGAATGTCCCTTTTGTAAAAGGCCTGAAAACCTCTTTCATATTTATGTTGAATGTCAACGGTTGGCTCCTTTATTTATCTTTCTTAAGAATTGTTTTGGCAGGATTGGCTTGGTTTTCAACACTTGTGTTTTCATTTATGGCTTAGACATCTCACACAAGAATATGAATGATGTGTTAGGTAATTTCCTGCTTGCACAGGCAAAAATGGCAGTGTATAAATCAAGAAAAAGAAAAGTTGATGATCTCGGAGCTAATGAGGAAAATGCCTTATTCTTGTTTAAAAATCTTGTGACGAGCCGTGTAAAGTTAGACTTTGCCTTTTTCTCCATAACAGGAAGGCTGCCACAGTTTGAGACCAAATGGTGCGTGAAAGAAGTCATTTGTAAAATCCTGGAGAAACGTTTATTGTTTTGTGAAATGTTCTGTGCATAATTTTACTGTATTTTACTGTATTAATATTTTTTGTTTGTTTCTCTGCTTGAAATGACAATGTGACCCCTATTTGGGGGTTTTCTTTTTCTATTTTTATAATAAAAAGATACAAAAGTCTCTCTCTCTCTCTGTCTCTGTCTCTCTCTCTCTCGCCCCCTGCTGGTCGTTGGTGAGTCATGCGTGGGTGTGGCAATCATGGCTGCTGTGTGTGAGGAGCTGTGAGTACTGTGTTGTGTTGTTGCCTTTCCCATCCCCCTTTTCACTCCCTCTGTGTCCTTGTACGTGTTTGTGAAGTTTTCCCCGTGTTTTTCCTTCTTTGTTGAGACAAGAGAGAGAAAGAGAGCGCGCATGGTGAGTTTGGTGCGAGTCCTAAAGAACCTTGTGTTCTTCGGGCCTGTGCTCTGCTTGCCGTGTTCTTCATTATCGTCGTTTATCGGCTCCCTTATTCTATTTCTTTTCATTTTACCTTCGCCTGCAGGCTTTGCTTGCGATAGGTTCTATTTTGTTTTGTTTTTTCAAATATTTCCTTAGTTTTGGTTCATTTATCACTATGGCAAGCGGTCGTTTGCAGAATAGTATTTATGAGTCGCTGACTCGAAAGAATGGAGTCATCGTGAGTCCGCCCAACGGAGTTCGGGTCGAGGACATTGTGTTGGGCTTGGGAGAGCTCGTTGGGATCGAGAACGTTTTAGCGGCTTCGAAGATGAACCAACGAGTTGTGGTTTTTCTTTCAGAGGAGCGCTACGTAGCCCAGGCGGTCGAAACGGGTTTGTCGGTACCGCCGGACATTTTTGTTAATGTGAGTCCGATGGACACGCCGGCGGTGAAAGTGATTTTGTCGAATATTCCGCCGTGCGTGAAAAGCGGAGATATTGTGTCCGTTTTAAAACAGTTTGGGACCGTGGTGTCACGAGTCTCCATGATTCCTCTTCGTTTGCGATCCGATTCAACGGTTCGTCACATAATGTCGTTCCGACGGCATTGCTACATCGTGCTAAAGAACAACGCCCAGTCGCTCAATGCGTCGGCAACGCTGGTTGCTGATAAGCGAAACTACACGATGTACATCGCAACGGAGACGATGACGTGTTTCACCTGCGGGGAGCACGGACATTTGAAAGGTGCTTGTCCGACGTCCATGTCCGGTGGCACATCGACACGGACGGAGCCAAACGCTGCCTCAAGTGGCACATCGACACGGACCGAGCCAAACGCTGCCTCATGTGGCACATCCAGGACGCTGGATCAGCCTTCACTTCCGAGGCTTGAAACTGAGGAACCCCCGACGGAAGACGGGGTTTTCATCACTGTGACCTCCAAGAAGAGGCAAAAACGTGGCGGGGTTGGTGAGGACGTGCAATCGAGCCGTCCGAAAAAAATGGCGTCGGCAAAGGAGCTTAACGTTCCTGTTTCAGAAACGGATTCGTCCACGGCTGGTTTTGCTTTGCAAAACAGATTGTGTTTTAGGCGAAGAAGAAGAAGAAGAAGACGTTTCCGCACCTGATTGTTGCGAGCCGCGCACAACGGCCCCAGAACCGATCGTAAACACCTCCATGACTACTGGCAAGGTGACCTCTAATGAGGTGCCTGATGCACCCCCACTCCCTGTTGAGTGTGAAATGTCGGAAACCATGGAGGCGGAAAATGTAACGACCTCTTCTCCGGTAGAGTGCGGAGCCTCCGTTGCAGAAACCTCAGTTTCTCACCTGTTAGCCTTTCGTGTAGAGTGGATAATTAATTTTTTTATAATAACAAAACAGCATTTCGGGTTCACTAAATCTAACTACTTTTTTAACGTTTCCATTTTCAGCACACACACAGCACAAGCACAAGCCAAGCACAATCGTCTTTAGCGTCCCTCAAAAGGACCTTGCCATGTGTTCCATTTTTTGTCACGCGCGTCGGTGGGCACCCTGTTTTTGCACCCACGGGCACACGTGGGCACGCGTCGAGTGTCTTTTGTGACACCCCCGGGGCCTGTCGCCCCCATTAGGACTCCCCCCAGGAGTGATTTCAGGCCCTTTCCTGGGCCCACACACACACATTTCATACTATGTTGTCAATGTCGTGTCTTCTGGATTTTAAAACTCCCATTACGGAAACACCGGTCCTGCCTCTGGAAAAGGGCGAATTTTCCGCTGTGGAAACACTCACATCAGAGTGTGTTAATGTTAATAGAAACTACTCTGATGATGACTCAGACGGTGCCTCGTCGCTTGCCTCCGGTGCTAGTATTGAAGCCTGGAATGATCCAGGTTTGGTTCAAGGTTCCGAGGGAGGTGCTGAAGTGTCACCCACCAAGATCTTAAAGTTTCTTCAAGACACGTTTCGAAAGAAACAAATCAAAATCAATAATTTTTTCCCAGATTTGTCTGCTTTCATAACTTCCTCCAAACATCTCCTCCTCAAGGCAGAACAGCTTGGTGTGACAGAGTCACAAGTGTTTCGCCTTAGGAAATGTGTGCTCAAAGCCAGGAAGGAGTTGCAGGCACAGTCTGACTTCTTCCCCACTTAATTATTCATCTTTAAATTTACAAGATGACCTTTTCTATTGTAACCTTAAATATTAATGGGGGGTGCTCCCCCCTGCGTAAGGCCCAGGTAAAGTCGCTTGTCCAGCATAAACGCTTTGATATTGTTCTTTTGCAAGAGACGAGGTGTAGCCCTTCTTGCGTTAGTGAATGGAACAGAATGATGAAAGGACAGTGGTTCTTTAGCAGCTTGGCCTGCTCTCGTGCTGGAGTTGCTGTCTATTTGCATCATTCTTTCTGTGCACAGGGTGTCGCTTTTAAAGAAATTATTAAAGGGCATTTAGTCTCAGTGAATTTCTTTTTTAATGGTTATAAGCACACGATCCTAAATGTATATTCACCAAGTAATAGCACAGAAAGATTTAATTTTTTTACACAGTTGGATTTTACTCTCACGCACCTTGACTTTGATGGTATTGTTTGTCTGAGTGGGGATTTCAACTGCACAATGGACCCCACTCTTGATCGCAATGGAGCAGAGCCCCATCCAGCAAGCTTGGTGCCTCTAAGGGGAGCATTGTCCAAGTTTTCCTTTGTGGATGTGTGGAGGCTCCAGAATCCATCCGCACGTCAATATACATGGTGCCGCTGTGCAAATGGCCGGCTGTCTCTTGCGAGGCTGGACAGAATATATGTCAACAGTGACTCCTTAAATGTTGTGGGCCACGCTGTTGTAGCCCCGAGCGGTTTTTCGGACCACCATATGGCCATTCTTCATGTCCTTTCTCCGGCCCGGAATCGCAGTGCTGCTTACTGGACTTTCAACGTCAGCCTCTTGCAAAATGAAGCGTTTCTTGATGCTTTCCGGGCCTTTTGGGAAGTTATAAAGTTGCGAAAGCCTTCCTTCTCTTGCCTTGGGCAATGGTGGGATAACGCAAAGGCCCAGATTAGGTCATTTTGCCAACAATATAACTCCTTTTGTACGAAGAATGAAACAGCGATGCAAACTCTCATCGCCAAAGAGATCTTGTGTCTGCAATCAAACCTTCCGGCCCAGAGCGCTGAAAGGACTTGTTCTTTAATTGTGAAGAAGAAAGCCCTCCTTGCTAAGCTCTGCGCAAAGCAGGCTCGAGGGGCTCTAATACGATTACGAATGGAGAACCTGCGTTTCATTGATACCTCTTCGAAATTCTTCTTCGGTTTGGAACTGCGAGCGAAGAGAAACCAGCAAATAACTTCACTGTGCACGCAAGGAGGTCGAACGACTCAGGACCAAAACGAGATCAGAAATTTGGCCAAAGAATATTTTTCAGATTTGTATTGTGCTAGGAACACAAAGAAGAATGTGATTCTTTCAATGACTGCTTCTCTGCCAACCCTGTCTGAGTCTGCACGGCAGCAACTGGACGAAGAAGTTACCCTAGGGGAACTCTTTGCCGCTTTGCAAACTTTGCCCACCGGCAAGGCTTTGGGGCTGGATGGAATCCCTGCGGAGCTCTATAAGGCCTTCTGGGACAAACTGGGACCCGAACTGCTCGGCCTCTTAATTGAGGGCCTGCATTCAGGCTTATTACCACTCAGTTGCCGTAGGGCTGTACTTGCCCTTATACCCAAGAAGGGAGACCTACAACAACTTCGGAATTGGCGTCCAATTTCCCTCCTCTGCACTGACTATAAAATTATTTCAAAAACTCTCGCAAACCGCCTCAAGCCTGTCATCGGGGATATTGTACACCCCGATCAATCATATTGTATCCCAAAAAGAACAATACATGATTGTATTTTTATTGTGCGTGACGCGATTGATATTTGTACCGCGGAACAAAGAAATGTTGGTCTAGTGTTTTTAGATCAAGAAAAGGCTTTTGATGCCGTCGATCATTTTTATCTCTTTGCTGTTTTACGGGGGTTTGGTTTTGGTGAAACTTTCATCGGTCACATCAAATTATTGTATAATAATATTTTTAGCCTGCTTAAGGTGAATAATATTTTAAGTCAGCCTTTTTCTGTGACTCGGGGTATTCGCCAAGGGTGCCCTTTGTCCGGCCTTCTTTATTCCCTCTCCGTTGAGCCTCTTCTGAATCGGTTGCGCACACGGCTTCGTGGTTTCTGTCCTCTACCATTGGCCAACCCGGTAAAGACCGTCGCTTATGCGGATGACCTATGCGCGTTTGTTAATTCGGATGAAGATATTTGTGCCCTGGTCGAGTCCACCAATGAGTTTACCTTGGCTAGCTCCGTAAAGGTCAACTGGCAGAAGTCCAAAGCTCTTTACTTAGGTCCCCAGAATGGTATCCCCCCTCCGACCCTGCCAATGCAGCTTGAGTGGGCACATGATGGGATATGCTACCTCGGGGTCTTTCTCGGCACTCAGGATTTATTTTCTAAAAACTGGGAATCGCTGATTACCAAGACTGAGCAGCGGCTGCAAAAATGGAGGGGACTATTGAGACAGCTTTCCTATCGGGGTCGTACTCTGGTCATCAATAATCTTGCGGCATCGATGCTGTGGCATAGGTTTATGGCACTACAGGCCCCAGGTTCTATTCTTAAAAAGCTCCAAAGTATTTTTATCAATTTCTTTTGGGATGGGAAGCACTGGCTCCGGCCCGGCGTAATAAGTCTGCCCATTGCTGAAGGTGGACAGGGATTGATAGACGTAACAAGTAAAGTGATGGCTTTTCGCCTCCTTGCATTACGAAGGCTGCTGTATTCCGATGTACCATGGAAAGCCTTTGCTCACTGCTTGCTCAGGCAAGCAGGGAGACTTGGCTTCGGTGACGAAATCTTTCTTCTTGACGCAGCGAGGGTGGACATAACATCGATCCCCTTGTTTTACAGAAGTATGCTGGAAGCATGGCGGACAGTCGCGTTTTGCCGCGACACCAGTGCCTATACTCTCCAAATGTTTTTAAATGAACCAATTTTCTTTAATCCCTTTTTAAAAGGGGTCTGTAGTGACCGTTCCTTTGTGCAAAAGTTCATTGATGTCAACTTTACCAGGGTCAAGCACCTTAGGAATCCCTTTACATATAGATGGAAGCCAGCTGCTAATGTTGCCGTGGCAACTGGTGTGAGATCCATCAGAGTTATTGGAAGGATTTTCTCTGTGATTTCACGAGCTTTTAAACTAACCAGGCTAAAGTGGGATCCAGAGATTGAGGCTGCCCTCCCTCTGTCCCAATGTCCTTTTCCTCGTCTTTTAATTTCATTTCGGGGTTTTATCTCCTTTAACTCGATGGAGAAATCCTCGGTGTATAGTCTAAGTGTTAACACTCTCATTCCTGACAGACCTGCAGAGCCACGAGCTCATTGGAAAGCGTTGCTTCAAGCTGGCCATTCCGCAACAATCAAATAGCACGTGATGTATAAGGAGCCAATCGTCAAGCGCTCTGGGGATTTACAATGGCGGCTGGCGCACTACATCTTGCCTTGCAATGTTCTGTCCCATCGCATATGATCTGAAAATTCAGAATTGTGCCCCTTCTGCGATGCCCCTGAAACCATTTTTCATGCCTTCATTGAGTGTTCGAGACTGTCCTCCCTTTTTAATATTTTATTACATGTGACTCAGGGGCTCGGTTTGATTTTCACACATTGTGTTTTTATATATGGTTTTAATATTTCTCATTTAAGTAAAAATGAATGTTTTTTAGGGAACTTCTTGTGCTCTGAAGCAAAGCTTGCCATTTATCTTTCAAGAAAACGGAAATTGCAGAACATTGATATTTTAGCTGATGACCTTTTAAGGATTTTTAAAGCGTCGGTTACATCTCGTGTCCATTTTGAGTTTGAAACCCATGATTTTGCTGTCTTTGAAAAACGATGGTGTGCCAAACAATCTTTATGTAGCTTGGTCAATGGTGTTCTAGTAATTAATTTATAATCTGGAATCTTTGCTTCTATGTTACCCCATCCACCATGCTCTTCCTCTGCATGTGTTGCATGTATTTTTCTTTGAAGTAAGCCATAACCCTTTTGTTTGGAAATAATTGTCTGGAATCACATTGAATGATACCTTTCAATAAAGAGGAACAAAAATCAAAAATCTCTCTCTCTCTCCCTCTCTCTCCCTCTCTCTCCCTCTCTCTCTCTCTCTCTCTCTCTCCCTCTCTCTCTCTCTCTCTCGCGCCCCCTGCTGGCCGTTTGTGGTGGGTGTGGCGTCATGGCGGCTGTGAGCAACTGCTCTGTGGTGTAGTGAGTTCTTTGTGAGTTTTTCTCCTCTCCTGCCCTCCCCTGCCCCCCCCCTCCCTCTCCTTTTCCATCCGTTGTGCTTCGGCATCGTGTTTCCATCCGTTCTGTACCCTTGTCTTCAAGAGAGAGAGGATTGAGAGCGAGCCCATTTTGGGTGCGGCCTACTGGCTTTGACGACGCTTTGTAAGCCTTTTTTGCGCTTATAATGCACGTTTATTATTTACTTTAGTTTGATTATTTAGGTTTGACACCTTCTTGTCCGGTTCGGACAAGGGGGGGGGGGGGGGATTTCGCCGGTATGGCGAATACACGCTCTCGTTGCGAGGCGTTCGAGAAATTGACACGTAAGCATGCATTCGCATGTGTTCCGCCCGAAGGAGCTCCTACTGAGGACATTATCCTTGCCGTGGGATCCATCATAGGAGACGGTAATGTTCGTGCGGCGTCACGAATGAACCAAAAATTTGTTGTCTTCGTGTCAGAAGAAAAACTCGTCCATGACGTCGTTAGTACCGGTCTAACCATAAAAGGGGGCCATTACATTACGGTATCCCCTATGGATACGCCGGCGACCAAGATAACAATATCCAACGTCCCACCATTTGTGCCAGGCGAGAAACTCCTATCTGTTCTGTCTCGTTATGGAAAAATTGTTTCCCGAATCTCAATGATCCCGCTCGGGTGTCGCAGTGATCGTGTTAAACACGTGATGAGCTTTAGGAGGCAGGTGTACATGATCCTCCCGGATCGCGGAGCCGATACAGGTTTAAATATATCCTTTAAAGTATCGTTGGATGATCGAGAATACCACATGTATGCTTCCTCAGCCTCCTTAACTTGCTTTAATTGTGGAGAATTCGGACACGTTAAAAGATTCTGTCCTAGGGCCGCTTGTCCGAAGTGTGGTGAACCGGGACATAACGAAAGGGCTTGCAAAAAGGCCAATCCCTCCACCGCGCCTTGTGACACCCCGACCATGCTCGCTGACACCCGGACCGTATCTCCTGTTACCCCTACCGTACCTTCCGTCACCCGGACCGTATCTCCTGTCACCCCTACCGTACCTTCCGTCACCCGGACCGTACCCTCTGACACCCCGACCGCACCTTCGGACGCCCGGACCGTACCTTCTGACACCCTGACCGTACCTTCTGACACCCCGACCGTACCTTCCGTCACCCGGACCGTACCCTCTGACACCCCGACCGCACCTTCGGACGCCCGGACCGTACCTTCTGACACCCTGACCGTACCTTCTGACACCCCGACCGTACCTTCTGACACCCCGACCGTACCTTCT
This sequence comes from Myxine glutinosa, assembly GCF_964187855.1. Classification (NCBI taxonomy): domain Eukaryota; kingdom Metazoa; phylum Chordata; class Myxini; order Myxiniformes; family Myxinidae; genus Myxine; species Myxine glutinosa. The sequence continues at coordinate 202,946,360 of NC_136261.1, read as the reverse complement.
GACACCCCGACCGTACCTTCTGACACCCCGACTGAGTCGTCTGTCACACCGGTGCTTTTCGATTCCAATGTGACGACACCCACCGATGCGACTGACACAACTAGCATTGCCCCCTTTCCCGAACCCATGAACGAAGAATCCACAGTGTTTTCTAAAAAGCGAAGAGCACCAGCGCCAAGCAGTTTCGCTGGTGCTGCAAAGAAGGCGGTCATGGGCGGCACCATTTCCGGCGCACACGTGTCCGAGTGCCCCTCTGACATTCCCTCACTAACTGAGAACATGGATACCGTTGCCAATGACACCAGTGAGTCTCATTATGTAAATGAGCCAAAAAATAAAATTTGTACCTCTCACCTGGAAGTTTCCGAGTGCGAAACCTCCAGTGAAAGTATTACCATTTCCGAGCTGGGAAATGGTTTTCCGCCTGCCCCCCCTTTAAATACCGAGCAGACTAAGGATTCAATAAACGCTCCCACTGTACAAACGGGGCCAGCAAATCTGAGTTTGCCGGGATCTCAAACCCAAGCTCCGACCCCAGAAACAAATATCCACCAAAGTGTTAACGAGTGCCCTCGGGAACACCTTGAGAAACTTGTGAAGGTGCCCCCAGACAAGACCGCGGGGGCAGCGGGTAATACCCCAGATCCCGACGACATGTTATCTGACGTGTCTGAGTCCGAAGATGACATTGAGGCAACCGCGCTGTCACAAACAATGACAGGTCACTCGCAGGTATCCCCTCAACTCGTTCTTACCTTCCTTAACGAAACGTATCGTCACCGCAACATTGTCATTAAAGACAATTTCCCTGACTTGGCTGCATTCATGTGCACCGCAAAGTCAATAATCAAAGCGCGTGAGGATTTTGACCTGACGAAATCTCAACTCCACAGGTTAAGAAAGTTTGTTACCCGAGCAGGTGCAGAGTGTTCCCAAGCACAGGGCGATTTCATTACCACGGAATGAAAAACATTTCCTTTGCGACCTTAAACATGAATGGTGGGGGTGCAAGCCACCTCCGTCAGGCCCAAGTCAAAAACTTGTTTGACCGTAAAAAGGCAAATGTTCTTTTACTACAAGAGACCCACATCACACCTAACGTGGAACATGACTGGTGCCAAACTTTCAAAGGGCAATGCTATTTTAGCAATCTGTCAGCCTCATCTGCTGGGGTTGGGTTTTTTCTAAAGCCAGGCCTAGCTTTCGAGTCTTGTCATTTTCAGGAAGTCATAAAAGGCCGGCTTATTTCCCTCCAGCTTGCACATCAAAACTTCCGCTGTACCATTTTCAATGTGTACGCACCTAGTGAGAGCAGGGACCGAAAGGCCTTCTTCACTTCCATGGTAAACCACCTGAAATCAGTTGATCTCGATCAATGTGTGTGCATTGGTGGTGACTTTAATTGCACCTTTGACCCTCCGAAAGACAGAAACTCGGCAGAACCCCACCCCGAGTCCCATGCGGACCTATCCCGTTTCTTTAAGACGGCCGGTCTACTGGATGTTTGGCGATTGCACCACCCCAACACAGTCCAGTTTACCTGGTGTCGATGTGCCAATGGCCGGGTGTCTTCGGCAAGACTCGACCGCTGGTACATAAATGTACCCTTTAAGAACGTCGCGGCCTCGTCAGGTTGTTTTCCGTCATTGTTTTCAGACCACCATATGGTAACCTTAGATCTTTCTTTTCCTCGACCCACATGCAGAAATAGTTACTGGAAGTTTAACGTTAAACTTTTAGAGGACAGTTTATTTACAGACTCCTTTCGTGATTTCTGGGCTGAAATGAGTACTAAAAAATCTTCTTTCTCCTCAATTAGCCTCTGGTGGGATAACCTAAAGGCCCAAATTCGAGTATTTTGTCAACAATTTAATTCGCACTGTACCAATGTAAAACATATCACGATGGCTTGCTTGGAAGCAGACATCTTAAGGTTAGAGAGCAAGTTGGCCAATGAGAGCAACCCAGTGAACTATCGGTTGCTACTCGAGAAGAAGGCCCAATTAAGGGATTTGATCCATGAAAAAGCAGCGGGCACACTAGTTCGGCTAAGAATACAAAATATAAAGGTTTCAGATACCCCAACTAAGGCTTTCTTTCACCTAGAAACTATAGAGAAACCAGCACGACTCATATCTTCGGTTTTGGACCCAGGGGGGAACATCCTAACAAATCCGAGTGATATAAGATTAAATATAATTGATTTCTTTTCTGAACTTTTCAAGGCCAAAACAGTTTCTCACGAAATGATGAATGTTTTGACCTCTCACCTTCCTTCCGTGGCTGAGGCCCAACGTCTGGAACTGGATGCTCCAATTACCCTTCCAGAGCTATCCGGTGCACTCGCTGAGATGGAGTCGGGAAAAGCCCCTGGCATCGATGGCCTACCGGCCGAATTTCTTTCGGCATTCTGGGACATTTTGGGCCCAGAGCTGCTCAATGTTCTGGATGCATCTCTTTTATCCGGAGAATTACCGCTCAGTTTTAGAAGAGCAGTACTCTGCCTGCTACCCAAGACTGGCGATCTCCGACACCTGTCAAACTGGCGTCCGATCTCGTTGTTGTGCACGGATTACAAACTGTTTTCCAAGGTCCTTGCGAACCGGTTGAAGACAGTTATCGGGGACCTGGTGTCACCTGATCAAAGTTGCGGCATCCCTGGCAGATCCATCTATGACAACATATTCCTAGTCAGAGATTTGTTAACTGGTAAATGTGTTAAAGAGGATTTTGGATTGGTGTTTCTTGACCTGGCAAAAGCCTTTGATAGCATTGATCATGAGTTTTTGTGTCATGTGTTACAAGCTTGCGGGCTTGGCACAAATTTTAGAGCCTACATAGCTTTGTTATATGCAAACATCTCCAGCCTGATCAAAGTTAACAACGAATTTTGCCCACCCATAAAGGTTCAGAGAGGGGTAAGGCAAGGTTGTCCACTTTCAGGTCTATTATTTGCCCTCGCCTTGGAGCCCCTCTTAATCGCCCTCAGAAAGGATATCCCTGGACTTGCCCTTTCTCCAGGACACCCACCTTTGACCCTGTCAGCTTATGCCGACGACCTGTGTGTCATTATAAAAAGAAAATGCGACAGTGACGCCATGGCAAAGTGTTTGTCGGACTTCAACCTTGCCTCATCATTAAGGTGTAATTGGGGGAAAAGCAAGGCTCTGTGGATCCCCTTTCCAAAAAACGACTTATCTATGCCACCGTTATTACCACCACCTCCCCTTCCTGCAGAACTAGTGTGGGCAAACGATGGCATCAAGTATTTGGGCGTCTTCCTCGGACCTCCTCAGTATGCCCAGAACAATTGGGACAGGATCATTGACCAGGTAGACGGGCGTTTGAGCCGATGGAAAAGAGCTCTACCCCACCTGTCCTATAAGGGTCGCGTGCTAGTTGTCAACAACCTCGTCACTACCCTTTTGTGGCACCGGTTCATCTGCCTGCAACCACCGGAGGTTTTGCTCCAAGCTATCCAGAGGAAACTGGTGGATTTTTTTTGGGGAGGCTACCACTGGCTTCGACCCAGCGCCATATGTTGTCCCTTGGCCGAGGGTGGTCATGGCCTAGTCGATGTGAAATGCCGCCTGTTGGCCTTCCGGCTCCGCTCCATCCAACGCTTGCTGTATGCAGAACACCTACCAGGAAAGCCCTTAGCCTGCTCCATTCTTCAACGAGCTGGGAGGCTCGGATACGGACAGGAACTTTTCCTGACCAACCTTCAACACACCGATACATCTCTGCTCCCAGTTTTTTATCAGAGCCTCTTGAATGCCTGGCAGGGCGTTTCGATAAGTCGCCAAACAGACTCGTATGGCACTAACATGTATGCACATGAGCCTTTATTTTTCAACCCACTTTTCCCCGATATCCCGAGGAGTCGCGACTTCTGCCAGCATTTTATAGCGGCCAACATCCTGAAAGTGTGTCATCTCCGACACGACTCTGGACAGGGATGGAAGCCTGCGAACGAGCTGGCGGACCTAACAGGTGTTCGGTCCAGGAGGCAAATCGAGAATATACTAAGAGCGGTGATCCGAAAGGGCCACCAGCTAGGCCTACATTGGACGCAGGACATAGAGGTCGAGCCCACAGTCCCAAAATTAGGGGTCACTTTTACCCCAAACGAGCTGCCCCCCATGAGCGCAGGGTCACCCCCCTTCCATGGCATGAGCAGCAAGAGTATCTATAGGTCTTGTGTGAAACTTCTTCTTGGGGACCCACCTCTAGCTGGGGTTACCCGGTGGAAAGGACTCTTGCCTCCCGGTCCCCCCTCTGAGCCTTTATGGGATACAATGTATGCTGGACTTATTTCTAAAAGAACAGGTGACCTTCAGTGGCGTTTGGCCCACTGGATTGTTCCTTCCAATGCTGTCATCCGTTTTTTTTCCCCCATTTCCGGCTGTTGCCCCTTTTGTCCGGCGAGGGAAGATTTGCTTCATGCTTTCATTAATTGTGAAAGACTTTCTCCTTTGTTTCATTGGTTAAATTTTATTTCCCATAGATTGCAGGTTACCTTTTCCTTGAAAGCTTACATCTTTGGCTTTCCTCCCAAAAAGGGAACCACATCCATTGTATTCGGGTTCCTAACCGCTACTGCTAAACTGGCCGTATACCTGTCGCGGAAGGCGAAGCTGGGCGGCAGACCCATGCAGGAATGCAGTATCATGGTGTTCTTTAGTTCATTGGTGTCAGCAAGGCTCAAGCTTGAATTTGGCTGTGTCCAAACGGCAAACGACCTTGCTAATTTTGTTGCGACTTGGTGTGTTGGAGGGATTTGTGAGGTCCAGGAAAACAAATTGTTAATCTCCGTATAATACAGTGCGGGTGTTTCTTATCGTGTGCTGTTTTTTTCTGGCATTTGCACCTTTCTGTTGCTGGGTTTGCAGTGCACCGTTTGTTTTTTTCCTTTCGGGATTGCTATGATTTTACTGATTGCCCTGATTGATTGCTTTTGGTGGTATTCTTGTTTTATACTTTTATAATAAAAAGAGCTTAAAAGTCAAAGTCTCTCCCTCTCTCTCTCTCTCTCTCTCTCTCTCCCTCTCCCTCTCCCTCTCCCTCTACAAAGAAAGGAAAAATGCGGAAAACTTCACAAACACATACAAGGACACAAAGGGAGTGAAATGGGGATAGGAGAGACACCAACAAAACACAGTACTCACAGCTCCACACACTTAGCCACCATGATGCCACACCCACGCACGACTCACCAACGACCAGCAGGGGGCGCCAGACAGATCGTGCATACATATACAGTATATATATATGTATGTATGTATATATATATATATATATATATATATATATATATATATATATATATATATATATATATATATGTATATATATATAAATGTATTTATATATATATATATATATATATATATATATATATATATATATATATATATATATATATGAGAGAGGGCCAGTCAACAATGACGTTGCAGTTCTCATGGTCGGAGAGCAGCACAACAATCGCGACATCGTCCTGCATCTTCGCAAGAGCACGAAGCGGATTTTGGAGACTCACCGATCCTGTGACCCACGCCCTCCAGTACCGGCGTTGCCGGGCGGGGGAAGGGAGACCCGTACATTCCCAACCCGTACATTCGCCCTCTCGTATTCGATTCGTATTCGAAAGGGGAAAGGGGAAATCCTTCGTATTCGAATTCGTAAACACGAAATATGAATTAAAATTTAATTCATATCGCACAAAATCGACACAAAACACGATCGCATAAAGGTGAAAAAACGCAATCGCTTTTCGCCCTGAATTACGTGCAAACGTGTGACGTGTGACGGGATGGAACATCACATGATCGCTCTGAGCGAATCAGCGAGCTGCTCTGGCACTGGCTGAGATTAGCGGGTACTTCGCTGAAATGCGCTGAGGTAAATATGGATCTCGTCAAATATGGTCTCGGCCATGTTCGTCCCAGGCTCAATGGCCATGTCTATGCCAAATATCAAGCACGTGAGCCTCTCCGTTTCGGAGTCTATCGGTAACATTACACACACACACACACACACACACACACACACACACACACACACACACACAAACGTGAAATTATAAGCGTGAAAGGTTGTCTGTTTGTTTGTTTGTTTGTTTGTTTGTTTGTTCTGAAACAGCGTCGCCATTTCTCAACTGATCTTCACCAAATATGGCATTGGGGTCCATATGCACCACAGCATCACTGATGAACCAAAAAATTCCACCGGCCCCCACCCCACCTCCCCCCCTCCCCCCCCCCTCCCCCGAGACCAAATTTGCCATTTCTCAACGGATCTTCACCAAATTTGGCACGGGGGTCCCTATGCACCACAGAATCACTGATGAACCAAAAAATTCCACCGCCCCCCACCGTCCCTTCACCACTACTCTCAGAGTGAAACAACAAGAAATTGTCATTGACAACCAGTGGGTGATGCCCTTCAACCCTCTCCTTTCACGCATCTTCAAATCACACATCAATGTTGAGGCATGCTACTCAGTCAAGTCTATCAAGTATGTCTTGAAGTACGTCAACAAAGGTACTGATCAGGCAGTCTTTGGTCTGCAGAGAGAGGAAACCAAAAATGATGAGGTATCAGCATATCAGATGGGTCGTTACATCAGCAGTAATGAGGCTGTGTGGCATATTCTAAACTTTCCCATTCATGAACGCCACCCCAGTGTTATGCATCTTGAGATCCATTTGGAAAATGGGGAAAGAGTTTACTTCACAGAAGGAACCGCACTGCAGCGAGCCCAGTAGCCACCTCGGACCAAACTAACTGCATTCTTTGATTTGTGCAAACAGGATTCATTTGCTAGAAGTCTTCTCTACTGTGAAGTGCCCAGATATTACACCTGGCAAGAAGGGAAAAAGGCATTTCAGCCAAGAAAGCAAGGTGCAACAATCCCTGGACACCCTCACATCAGATCCAGTCAAGTGTTAGGTCGTGTCTACACTGTTCATCCCAGCAACTCTGAGTGCTTTTATCTCAGACTCCTCCTGCACAACATTCATGGTCCAACCTCATTCCAGGATCTCAAGACAGTTGCTGGATATGTCTGTGCAACATACCGTGAAGCTTGCCTGAGAAGAGGTCTCTTGGAAGATGATGCACACTGGAACAGTACCTTGGAAGAGGCTGCAGTCTCGCATTCTCCAAGCAAGATGAGGAGCCTCTTTGCTGTCATTATCTGTGCCTGTTCACCATCCAATCCTAAGCAACTTTGGCATAATCACAAGGACAGCATGACAGAAGACATACTGTATCAAGCACAACAAGAGTCAAAAAACCCAAACCTGCAGTTCACCTCTGCCATGTACAACCAAGCACTGGTACTCATTGAAAATACTGTACAGTCCATGGCTGGCAAGGATCTTCAACAGTGTGGACTGCCTGCTCCTGTATGAACTGAACCTGCAACTCTCAGTCGAGAGATGCTTCAGGCAACCACCTATGACATTCAACAGCTGCAACAGTATGTCCACCAATATGAACCACTCTTGGTTCCAGATCAAAAAGAAGCTCATACAAGGATCAAACAATAATTGTTGACATCTGACTCGGGTGGAATTGTTTTCCGTGATGCCCCTGGTGGAACAGGCAAAACGTTTTTGATCAACTTAATTTTGGCACAAGTTCGTTCACTACAGCAGATTGCTATGGCAGTGGCCTCATCTGGAATTGCTGCAACTTTACTCGCAGGTGGCAGGACTGCTCATTCTGCCTTTAAGCTGCCACTCAACCTGGCCCACAATGAGAGTCCTGTGTGCAATATTGGCAAAGGATCTGGACAGGCACAGGTTCTAAAGCAGGCCAAGCTGATAGTATGGGATGAGTGCACAATGTCTCACAGACTTGCATTCGAGGCTCTCGATCGCACCTTACAGGATCTCAGAGGTAACGCTAAAATCATGGGTGGAGTCACACTCTTGCTCTCTGGAGATTTCAGGCAAACTCTACCAGTCATTCCAAAGGGTACACCTGCTGATGAGTTGAGAGCATGCCTCAAAGAATCCTATATTTGGAGACGAGTGGAAAAACTCCATCTTTCTACCAGCATGAGAGTTGCACTTAATAGAGATGTCTCAGCAGGCCAGTTTCCAAAGGTTTGGCTTCAACTGGGCAATGGTCAGCTACCAGTAGACACTGAGACTGGAGATGTCACAATACCCCCAAATTGTGGAACAATCATCAACACATCTGAAGAAATGATATTATTATCCTAGCCTCTCACAGAATTATAAAACCCATGAGTGGCTTTGTGAACGTGCCATCCTTGCTCCTAAAAATGACATTGTGCAGGATATTAATGCCACCATCATTCAACAGCTACCAGACCAATCCACATGGTACAAGTCAGTTGACACTGTAGTTGATCTTGATGATGCTGTCAACTATCCAACAGAGTTTCTAAACTCTCTTCAGCTCACTGGCATTCCACCTCACAATCTGCAACTGAAAGTGGGAGCCCCCATTATGTTGCTACGAAATTTGGATGCACCAAAACTCTGTAACGGTACAAGACTCGCTGTCAAAACTCTTATGCCCCATGTGATCGAAGCCACCATTATGACTGGTTGTGCCAAGGGAGAGGATGTTTTTATTCCACGGATTCCCATCATCCCAACAGATATGCCATTTCAGTTCAAGTGCCTTCAGTTTCCAGTGAGACTATCATTTGCTATGATCATCAACAAGTCTCAGGGACAGTCTCTCAAGGTTGCTGGAGTTGAACTGACAAGTCCATGTTTCTCTCATGGTCAACTCTACGTTGCATGCTCACGTGTTGGGGCAAGCACACATCTTTTCATCAGAGCACCAAACGGCAGAACAATAAATGTTGTCTACCCCAGAGCTCTTGCTGACTAAAACACGTCTGTTAATATTTTGCCAAGGCAGCGCTGGTGGCCCAGTGGATCATCTGCTTGCTTGCCACGCAGACGATCCGGGTTCCAATCCCAGCAGCGGCAAAAATTTGTGAAGCCACCAAATGTTGCCGTTCTGAGATATAGTCCCTAAATGGATTGAACTTGGACCTAAATTACCAACTCACTCACTCTTTTTTTTAACTTAAATGACTTAACTTATAGCAAGTTCTTATGTTATGTACATATAATTACATACAACATGAACTACATAACAACTTGCTATAAGTCAAGTCATTTACTTTCTGGGCAACGCCGGGTACCTTTGCTAGTATAAGTATATATATTGTTGTGGATATGAGAATGTTTTTTTTTTTTTATTGTTGTGGTAAAATGTTGTTGTAAAAGGTTGTTGTAAAATATCACCCCTCCTCCCTCCGTTTGTGGTTGTATAAAGGTCAAAGGGCGTTCCCGTAGTTAGTCCATAAAACATACATGCAGGACACGATATATCTTTTTTGACAGTTATATCCTTATTATGTGTATTAGTGTAAGGCTGTGTCTTCCATTAATTGAAATACTCCATTGCACCAGTGAAAGAGATAGATTCCCTTCATTCCCACTCCCAACACTTCCATTCCCCCCTTCCCGTCAATTGCAATTCGCATTGCCAACTGCATGTTGGGCGGTTTTCCCTTCATCCGCCATTGACCACGAGGCAGGGTTGGGGGAAGGAAGGCGGGTCCCCACCTCGTCAGAGAGGGGAGGAGTGAGCCGGCCCCACTCGACCAACCATGAACAAGGGGTTTGGCTTGAGAGGGCGGGGAGAGAACGTTTGGGGGAGGTTCGCAAAGGTTGAGGGGCGGGGCCAATATAACCCACGGCGGGGGTGTTCCCAAGGGAGATGCACTTTGAGTTGGTCTGAGTTGGTTGGGAGTCGGTCGTCAAGTGCAGAGTGGTGAAGAGTCAGTCAGTAGAGGTGGTGGTCAAGTGGTTGCGTTGGTTGCGGTGAGGAGTCGGTGGTAAAGAGTGAGGGACCAAGAAAGAGAGAGAAAGAGTCCTGAAGCAAGAGAGGAAGTTGTTGAACTGGGTGGGACTAAGCAAGAGAGGAAGTTGTTGGACTGGGTGGGACTAAGGAAGGAGAGAGAACCCGTCACACCAGAGCTCCACCAAGCGTTCACCTCCACCAAGGCTCCACCAAGCTCCGCGTTGGCTCCACCAAGCGTTCACCTCCACCAAAGCTCCACCAAGCTCCGCGTTGGCTCCACCAAGCGTTCACCCCCACCAAAGCTCCGCCAAGCTCCACGTTGGCTCCACCAAGCGTTCACCTCCAGCCATCTACCTCCTGCCATTCCTGCAATTCCCCGCGTGAGTCAGTGTCTTTTGTTTGTTCTGTCCTGGGTTAATTAAGACTGTAGGTAAGCTAGTATTTTCCCTGTGTCACCTGCGTCTTATGTGCTTGTAAATAAACGTGACTGCTTTCTTTTTGCTTGTGTGTAAATAGTCAATAAATTCAGTAGTATTTCCAAACCTTTCTTTGCCTTCGTTTTCCTCTTTGCATTCGTCGCCTTTGTCTTTTCCCTATTGACTAGCTGTGGTGCGACCCGGCCAACGTTTGGGTGGAATTGGGTGAGTCGGGGATCCTGTAACGGTCGCGGCAATACCACCGCTCGGTAAATAACATCTTAATCCGCGATCAGTAACAATTGGTGTCTGGGAGTGGGATTCGGGGCCCGAACCAGATTTTTTTTTAAAAAACATCTAGAAAAAATTTGGTCAAAATTTGGAGCGGCCGAAATTTGTTTTGTTTTATAAAACCCGAATTTTGAAATCGCGCCATGGCTGGTCAAGGCGATCGAATGCCGGTGGGTGAGCTAGAGGAGGGGTTAGGAGTAACCCAGGATCAAATGGAGGGGAGCAATGAGGAGGCGGTTGAGGGAGTATCAGACGCACAAGATGGCGTCCTCGCGCATGTGGGTGTAGCGGCACCAAATTTTGCCGCGCCCGCGACAGTAGCAGCGCCGCCGTTGGATTCGGACCTTTTGTTGCTACAAATCGGGGCCCTTATGGACAAAATGAGGGACGAAGCAAGGGCTGATAGAGAGAAAATGGAAAGCAGAATGTTGGGGGTAATGAGGGACGAAGTAAGGGGTACTGGTGAGGGGTTAGACAACGGGATAAAAGAGGTGAGACATGGGTTAACGGGGGTGGAAAATAGAATGGCTGCCCAGGAGAATCAGATAGAGGGGATGAAAAATGGGTTAATGGGGTTAGAAAATAGGATGGAGGACAAATTGCGGGAAATAGGGGAACAATCTGCCAGGGAAATCAAACGAATGGGAAACCAGATAGAGGAGGTGCAAATCGGGTTAGAAAGTAAACTGGATGCTCAGAGGGATGAATTGGGACAGATGAGGGTGGCATCTACAAAAGAGATGGGGGAGATGAAGGAGGAGATACGACAAGGTGTGGGTGAGGAGGTTTCGGGGCTACGCGAGGAGGTAAAGCGAGGTGAGAAGCGTATGGAGAAAGAAGTGAGAAATAATACGGCAAAGTTACAAGGGGGAATAGAAGATCTGACGGAGGAGGTGGAACAGCTGACGGAGGGACAAACGAAGTTAGTGGAGCAGGTTCAAAGGAACACTGCAGTACTCGGAGGGTTAAAGGCGACACAAAAAGAAATTAAAAATGACTTGATAGCGACACAGAGGCAATGTCAGATGGTACGTGAGGAACTGACAATGAGGGTGGACGAGGTGACAGAGATAATGGAGACAAAGGACCGGCAGGTGAGGATGCACATAGAGACGGTCACGGTAGCCTTAGAGGACGAACTTGAGGAGACGCACCGAGAAATAAAAGAGGTTAAACAAAAATTAGAGGAAGTGGAAGAAGAGGTGAGTGAAATTAAGAAGGGACGAACAGAAACTAAAAGAGAAATCCAGGAGGAGGTGATGGAATATGTGCAAGGTCGGTGCTCAACTCATGATGTGATGCTCACTAACCAAATAAAGAGTTTGCAGGTGGCAAAGGAGGTGCGGAGACGAGGTACGGAGGTGAGTGGCAATGTATATGATGTGAGGAAAGCTTCAGTCGGCTTGGGGATTGGTTTGGATCTGGGTGTTCGTGAGAGGCCGTTGGTGAAGTGTGCGACAGGTCAGGTGTGCGAAAAAAGAGGTGTGCGAGAATGTCCGACCATGGGGTGTGTGAGGAAAAAGTGCACGCCGAGGAGTGAGTGTGCCGTCAGGAGCGAGTTGGTCGAAGCGCGTGTGCGAGGGAGCACAGGGAAGCGCGGTGTGGTGAGTGTTACGGAGGAAGTAACGAAAAAGTGTGCGCAAGAGGATGCGCGAGAAAGGTGTGTAACGGACGGGTGCATGGGGAAAGCGCATGCTGTCAAGAGTAAGGGAGAATGCATGCCTGTGGTGAGTGTTACAGAGGGTGTAACGGGACAATGTGCGGAAGAGTGTGCGCGAGAAAGGTGTGTAACGGACAGGTGCATGAGGAAAGAGTGCGCTGTCGAGAGTAAGGGTGAGTGCGCGACCGAGAGTGGAGGTGAGAGTAGTGAGAGTGACAAGGAGCGTGAGTTGATTGTGACAGGTGAGCGAGGATGTACACCTGGAATGGAAGGATGCACACCTGGAATGGTAGAGCGTGAGTGGGAATGCACGCTGGAATTGGTAGTGAGGCACGTGGTTGGGTGTGCGGGTGAGAGCACACCTGTGATTGTCACAAGGGAGGTGACCGAGAAAGGGGCGCGAAGAGGTGTGTTGGTGAGGTGTGCGAGCGACGAATGTGTGCCAAGGTGTTCGGTGGTCAGGTGTGTGACCAAGTCGGTGAGCAGAATGAGGGTACCTGGGTGTGTAAGGAAAGGTATGAGCAAGAAAGGGGTAGCGTATGCATGTAAGCGTCCAGGTGAAGCATCGACGGTAACCGGTTCAAAGGTTAGAACGACGTATAGCCGAATCGGGCCCTCGGTGCACGTCGGGCAGCTTCGCGTGCCGCGAGGCCCAGCGGGGATCCGAGCCACGGCGGGTTCGAAAGGACCGCCGTGCGCGATCCATGCTGGGCCTCGCTTGGAACGGCCGCGTCCGGGCTCCACTAGGCGGAGCGGGCCGCCCGATAGGAAGGGTCGTCATGGCGACCACTTTCTATTGAGACGTGCCGGCAGGTCGAGATCGGGACATTGGATAGCTCCATGCCGAGGTGGTGCGTGGGATCTCGGCCCGGGTAAGCCCCCGTCCCTGCCACGAATGCGGGACGTATCCAGCCGCTGGCACAAAAGAACCCGCGTTCATTGCTCGGCTGTACGAAGCCGGGCTGTAGAAGGGAATTGGCGCACCGAGAGGATGTAATAAGTAGACGGGTGATGAGGATAGTGTTTTGGCCCCGAAATTAGAAAAAAAAGCAAAATTTGATGATTGGCCAAGGATTGGCAGTAATGATTGGCAGATGATGGGTAGTGATTGGCAAATTTTTGATTTGTTGAAATTTGATGTGCAAAATTGGTAGTGAGAGACCCCCGATGTGGTGGGATGGCAAATCCACCATCCCTCACAGAAGGTGGGGCAAATGCGCAATAGCTTATGGGGTGTATGGCAGTGAAAACTAGCCCGGGTGGGTTAGGTTATATTGATAGGGATCTAGCGAAGATGACATTAGGTAACGTTAAGATTAGTTAGTGACTGATACCTGTAGTGGGGACGCAGGTAGATTAGTGTGGATTATAATGACGTGGGAGCGCAATAGTTTAAAGGGACGACTGGGAAGCGCAAGTTTCAGAGGGGAGTAGTTAGATGAGATGATGCCGTATGTGTGAGAATTGAACAGGTGTGATTGCACAGGTGTGCAACTGAACAGGTGTGTGGAGCAGAGTATGAGGGAGTAGTGGTGATGTGTGTTGTGTTGACCAACTGGTCCAGGAAGAGGAGGAGGGTGCAGGTGGCACCAGGTGTGATTGCACAGGTGTGCAACAACAGGTGAATGGAGAATGGTTGTGTGAAATAAATGGTTGTATGGAATAAATGGTATGGAGTATTGGAATGGATGGTCGTGGAGTGAGTATGGTGGAAATTGTGGAGTGGAGTGGATGGTGCGAAGGTGTGAATGGGGGAAGAGTGGACCCCCATCACGGATACCCGGGGCGGGTAGTGTAAGTGTTAGGTAGAGGGTACAGGTAAATTGTGGTTGGATATTGGCATCTGTGGTGCGGATGCAGAATGGTATGTGGATGGGTGCATTAGTGTTGTGGAAATGGCTGGGCGTGTAGCCTGTTAGTGTGTGTAGTTGGTTTGGGCACTCCACCACTGTGAGGATGTCGGCCAGGTGAGGCCGCAGGTGGGCTCTGGGAGCCGGTAGTTGTGAATGGGGCCCGAGGATCCGGAGGACGGACCCGGGTAGCCCAGTGCCAGAGGGCACCAAGGGGTGACAGAGCCAGGAGAGGGCTGTCCCCAGTTAGTTAGGTTAGGGTGAGGAGCTAGGTAAGCTCGGGTGGCAACTACAGTGGTGGAGGTGTGCAGGTGGGTAGACCTGCTGGGAGAGCTACACGTCGCAGCCCAGAAATTGTGCGAGAGCACTGGGAGATGAATCGGGGGAGTGAGACCCCAAATTGAGAAGCACCACAGTTTGGTCAATGGGAATTGGTTTTTAGAGCCCATAGTGTAAGTTGGCCAATGGATTGGCAGAGGAAGACCCCGGGTAGTGTAAAGTGTGTTAATGTCATCTAGAAAGTAGTTAGGATGAAGTCTCCTCGCACCATCTGCATCCACTCACCTGAGGTGACAGGTACTCCACACCATGCCATGTTTTGATTATTTTTTATGATGCAAATGTTTGGATTGTGAGACGCATCATGACGTGGGTGTGACGTTGTGCTTTGATGTTCCATCTCTGCCTCCTTATGAGGATTGATGATGAATTTGGTGATGGCAAATTTTGAAGTAGAGGGATTGTGGAGACGAATTTGGTATAGGGGAAATATGGGGAAGACGTGACAGTAGTGACGAATTTGTAAATGTGTAGATTTTTGTACATATGGGGTAGGGGCAGGGGTAGGGTAGGTGACAGGGGGGTGACGTACGGTAGGGACGAGCTTTCTCACTTCGCCCTCCGTACGCATTTCGCCTTGCATTGCCTTATTGATGTGTACCCTTGTGACTTTACCCCTCGCTCAATTGTCTTTCCCCTTTTGTCTCCCACATGACCTGTGCGCCATTGGGTGCCGAGGGGAGCGTGCGTGGGTCGGCCATTATGCGCCCGAAATTCCCAGAACCAGCTGTCTGCATCGATGCACCACATTATGGACCACATGCTTGTGGCCGAGCACCACTTATGGACCCCATGGGTTGGGGCATGGCCCCTCTGCTGGAACCGGCCATGAGGGCCCGAAATCTTGCTGGCGGACCTTGGCCACAGGGCACCGATGCCCCACAGGTGAACCACACTAGTCGGCCCTGTGGGCCATAAATAAAATAAATAAAAAGGACACATTGGGTGCAAGCTTTATTGCAAATAGGCCGCCAGTAAGCAAAGCAAAAGAATGACAACATCTGGAAGAACAAATAATAATCACCAGCAGAGGGAGCCGAAGAGCAAGAGACACCTGCAGGGTTAGGGGTTGTTGAATTTATTTTTATTCATTGAACACTGATGAACTATGGTGACTGCACCGATTGGTGCTTGGGTGTGTATTGGTGCGTTTTTGGGTGCGTTCATGGTGCGTCGATGCAGAGCAGACTGTCTCCCCTCCCAGAAAGAACAATCACAGGTCCTGGGTTAGTTTTGTAAATAAAAATAGCGTCATTGTAAATAATGCTTCCCACCGTCAGTGTATAGTTTGAAGACCATTCCGCAATTCGGTTAACTGTGGGCGTAAGTCTGTTAGGCAGGGTGCAATGGAGCAGCGGGACACATTTATTTATGTTTTAAAACTGTCGCACTCAGGGTCAGGTTAAAAGTAGAGGGAACTACACCTACGTGCCACACTAAGGTAAAAGTTATAGGCCCGGGACGTGCCTAAGGGGAGGAGGGTGCAGTGTTGTGGATATGAGAATGTTTATTAAATTTTATTGTTGTGGTAAAATGTTGTTGTAAAAGGTTGTTGTAAAATATCACCCCTCCTCCCTCCGTTTGTGGTTGTATAAAGGTCAAAGGGCGTTCCCGTAGTTAGTCCATAAAACATACATGCAGGACACGATATATCTTTTTTGACAGTTATATCCTTATTATGTGTATTAGTGTAAGGCTGTGTCTTCCATTAATTGAAATACTCCATTGCACCAGTGAAAGAGATAGATTCCCTTCATTCCCACTCCCAACACTTCCATTCCCCCCTTCCCGTCAATTGCAATTCGCATTGCCAACTGCATGTTGGGCGGTTTTCCCTTCATCCGCCATTGACCACGAGGCAGGGTTGGGGGAAGGAAGGCGGGTCCCCACCTCGTCAGAGAGGGGAGGAGTGAGCCGGCCCCACTCGACCAACCATGAACAAGGGGTTTGGCTTGAGAGGGCGGGGAGAGAACGTTTGGGGGAGGTTCGCAAAGGTTGAGGGGCGGGGCCAATATAACCCACGGCGGGGGTGTTCCCAAGGGAGATGCACTTTGAGTTGGTCTGAGTTGGTTGGGAGTCGGTCGTCAAGTGCAGAGTGGTGAAGAGTCAGTCAGTAGAGGTGGTGGTCAAGTGGTTGCGTTGGTTGCGGTGAGGAGTCGGTGGTAAAGAGTGAGGGACCAAGAAAGAGAGAGAAAGAGTCCTGAAGCAAGAGAGGAAGTTGTTGAACTGGGTGGGACTAAGCAAGAGAGGAAGTTGTTGGACTGGGTGGGACTAAGGAAGGAGAGAGAACCCGTCACACCAGAGCTCCACCAAGCGTTCACCTCCACCAAGCTCCGCATTGGCTCCACCAAGCGTTCACCTCCACCAAAGCTCCACCAAGCTCCGCGTTGGCTCCACCAAGCGTTCACCCCCACCAAAGCTCCGCCAAGCTCCACGTTGGCTCCACCAAGCGTTCACCTCCAGCCATCCACCTCCTGCCATTCCTGCAATTCCCCGCGTGAGTCAGTGTCTTTTGTTTGTTCTGTCCTGGGTTAATTAAGACTGTAGGTAAGCTAGTATTTTCCCTGTGTCACCTGCGTCTTATGTGCTTGTAAATAAACGTGACTGCTTTCTTTTTGCTTGTGTGTAAATAGTCAATAAATTCAGTAGTATTTCCAAACCTTTCTTTGCCTTCGTTTTCCTCTTTGCATTCGTCGCCTTTGTCTTTTCCCTATTGACTAGCTGTGGTGCGACCCGGCCAACGTTTGGGTGGAATCGGGTGAGTCGGGGATCCTGTAACGGTCGCGGCAATACCACCGCTCGGTAAATAACATCTTAATCCGCGATCAGTAACAATATATACGCCTCCACATGCAGCAGCTACACCCGGATGCGTACACACCCCCAGCCAGAGAGAACACAGACTACAACAACAAAACTGCCTCCACTCCCAGAATCAACAGCCCCTCATCCACTCACTCATACACCAAAAAAAAACGACAAAAAACAACAACTGACCACCACCATTACAACATGCACCACTCAAACAAAACACATTCATGCAAAACCACACCCATTCCTGCAACACACACACCCACTCCTTCAACACACACACACACACACAGACTCCTGCAGCACACACACACACACACACACACACACACACACACACACACACACACACACGCTCACACACACACGCATATGTATATGTATAGTCACTACCCCTTTAGACTGAAATGAACCACCCCCACAACCTCAACCGACACAGTTCGACGTGCCTCCATAAATGTCCTCCATATCCAAAGTGAGCCTTTCAAGGCAACCTGGGCCACTTTGTCACACAATCCTCCTTCTTTCTGTCTCACACACTCCAAGCCGAGCAAGAAATGCAGAAAAGGAATTGCCAATATACTCTCTACACCCCACCTGAAATGGCTGACAAGAAACTCGCCAACCCTTCTCCCGACACTCTGCCTCCAGCTCACTGTACTTTCCTCTCTTCCTCTCGTGCACCTCCTCCATGTTCTCTTCCCAAGGTACAGACAATTCCCTAAGATGACTTGTCTTGTTGCACCTGACCATACGACAATGTCAGGCCGCAACCTTGTCACACAGATCTCCTCTGGGAATACCAATGGTGGCTTTAGGTCTGCCACCACCTGCCAATCACAAGCATCTGACAGCCCTCTTGCTTTCCACCTCCTCATCTTTCCACCTCTTACCACTTGGCCCTCTTTGACAAGCAACACCTCTCTCTCTCTCTCTCTCTCTCTCTCTCTCCTCTCTCTCTCCTCTCTCTCTCCTCTCTCTCTCCTCTCTCTCTCCTCCCTCTCTCCCTCTCTCTCTCCTCTCTCTCTCCTTTGATGGGTAGATCACCTTAACAAGCTCACCCTAACAAACAATTTACGTCCTAGGAATCAAACTACATATATATATATATATTGTTACGGATTCGTCACTTCCGTTGTTGTGGTTCTCATCCACTTTAAACATTTTTGTTTGCATGTACTATTATTGTTATCATTTAGGTGAAATAAAGATTACTGTTTTCAAAAGGTAAAAAAAGTAAATGTTTTAAAAAGAAACCGGAAACCGGACCGGGAACCGGACGAGGAAGAAGAGAAAGAAGGAGAGGGAGAAAGAGGCGGAGCGAGTGATGTCGGAGAAGGAGCCGAGCTGTTTGGACGTCTGGAGCAAACGCTGGCGAACGGAGGTCACTACCGAACTTTGGGGTTTCCTGGGAAAGGAGTTCCCGCGACAGAGTTGTTATCGCTGTGACAGATAAACCTGCGTGACAGGTTTTGCGGTTGATTCCGAAGAGAATCATTAGAGTGCCGTTACATCTCGAGAACGGACTGTTGGCCATTTTACCTCGCGCCTGATTTTCGCATCGCTCCAGGTTTTACCCCTCGTTTCAACCATTACACCGCATCCAGACGTTAACCTGGTGTGTGTGTGTAACGTGGATTTTGAGTGGGAAATTGCAGTTCGCCGATTGGGAGCCGTTGAATGTCCATACCCGAAGGTGTGATTTCCCAGCCGCCTCACGAGGACACTTTTGCCTATCTTTGGCAGTGTGACTGTCAACTGAGCGGGATTCTGGTCTCGATACGACATCGTTCTGACGATCCACTGGAGCGTGGATCGACTTTGGTTTGAAGCTGGGATAGAGATATTGGGAATGTTATTTTCGCTCACTTGGAGCACAGTGAGTTATATTGTACGAAACTGATGGTACCATCATAGGAATGATATATTGGTTGTACAATTGATTAATATTGTTATTGTACTGTTATTCTGGTGTGACCTTAATACAGTACTTGTTTGTTGGTAACAATTGGTGTGGTTTCACCATTGATCTTTGACATACAGAATAACACATCTTTCTGCCGTGACTCCTCTCGGGGCTCGGAGGTACACCGTGACCGGGGTTTGGGGAGGAGCACGTAACAGAAATTGGGGGCTCGTCTGGGATAGAATTCCGTAACATTCCCAAAATTCCCAAATTTGGAATTTTCTAACATTCCCAAATTTTTCAAAACATTTGAATTTTTTTGTGTGAAGATTAACAGGTGCTAACTGATAGTCACCATGGTGTTTGACGCAGAAACGTTTGCGGCGTCCCCTAATGAGGCACAGTTCCAGGCGTTAACAAGATCTGAACTCATGATATTGGCCAAATATTTTAACTTGGAGGTCCGAATTAATATGAAGAAAGCAGAGATGCAGACATTGGTGGTGGAGTCTCTAGTCGGACAAGGGACATGGGAAGAGGTAGCCTTGGATTGGTTACCAGAGGAAAAAGGAAATGCGGAGCTCTGGAAAATGGAGACGCAACTGCAGAGCCAGGAAAGGTTAGAAGAGAGAAGAGCAGAGGAAAGAGCAGAGGAAAGGAGAGCTGAAAAGGAACTAGAGGAGAAAAGAGCAGAGGAAAGGAGAGCTGAAGAAGAAAGAAGAGCAGAGGAAAGAGCAGAGGAAAGGAGAGCCGAAAGGGAGTTAAAGGAGCATGACATGGAGTAACAGAAGGAACTTAAACTCAAGGAGCTGGAATTACTGGGAGAACGGAGAGAAGTAGTATCCATGCCGGCTAGTTCGACAACTAGTGAGAACACTTGGGATGTTGGTCGGCATGTGAGGCTGGTTCCACCCTTCAATGAAAAGGAGGTAGCCAAGTTCTTTTTACATTTTGAGAAGGTGGCTCAAATGCTAAAATGGCCTGTGGGGACTATGTTAGTGCAAAGTGTTCTGGTGGGTAAAGCTCAAGATATATTTTCGGCTTTACCGATTGACCAATGTGCAGATTATGAGATAGTGAAGAAAGCCATTCTCAAAGCCTATGAATTGGTCCCTGAAGCTTACCGGCAAAAATTCGAGAATGCCAGGAAGAGGGAGAGGGAGACCCATGTGGAGTTTGCCAGAATAAAGGAAACCATGTTTGATCAGTGGTGTGACTCACAGGAGATTGGGAAAGACTTCAACCAGTTACGACAATTGATTTTGGTGGAGGAATTCAAACAGTGTGTCCACGTGGACATTAAAGTACATCTGGATGAGAAGAAAGTACCAGAGTTGTATGAGGCAGCAACCGTGGCAGATGACTATGCCTTGACACACAGGATGGGGTTCCACAAACCTAACTTCCCGCCTAGGTGTTACGGAAACTTCCCGCCTAGCCAGGGGTGTTACGGAAAATCAGGTTCGGAGAACAAATTTTCATGGAGGCGACCTAGAGAGGGCTATGGGGACAAATCTGATACCGCGACTTTTAGGGGTCAGAAGACTACAGTTCCAAGACAGACTTATCTTCTGGGGGGCCCGAGGCAGACCACGAGTTTTTCCTCCGGGCCTACTTGCGCTTTTTGCAAGAAACCTGGACATTTGATGTCCCAATGTTACGCCCTGAAAAGGAAAAATCAGGAGCGGATTCAAACTAGTGCAACTCCGAATGCATTGGCCAATGCGAGAAATCGTCCTTGGAGGACAGTGCCTTGTGAAGGTTCCCATGCCAAAGTTACGGCATCACAGAACGACCTTGTTCAAGAGGGTTACAAACCTTTTATTTCAGAGGGGTTTGTGTCACTGGATGGAGACTTAATGAACCAGAGACCTGTTAGAGTATTGAGGGGCACAGGAGCACATCAATCTTTGATGCTTGAGGGCATTTTGCCATTGTCAGAGAAGACGGCAACTGGTGTTAGTGTTCTTTTACAGGGGGTCGGTGACTATGTTAAAGCTCCTCTTCATGTCATCCATTTAGAGTCTGAGTTGGTGTCAGGACCGGTCACTGTGGGGTTACAAGCCACTCTTCCTGTAGAGGGAATCTCTTTTATTATCGGGAATGATTTGGCCGGTGGTCGAGTTTCTGGTAATCCAATGTTGGTTGAAAAGCCCAGTATGGAAAATAACACCGCACAGTTAGAGCAGGACATTCCGGGTATCTTTCCATCCTGTGCAGTGACTCGTGCTATGGGTAGGAAGCGCTCTGAAGAGAAGGAGAAGGAAGGCGATGTGGATTTGGGTTCCTTCAAGGTATTGGAGGAAAATTCAAAAGAGGAAATGGAGTGTCCGTCGGAGACATCTGGGAACGAGGTTGAACAAACGGTGCTTGTCCAAAAGAGACTTGTTGAAGAACAACACGGAGATTCGGAGATCCGGAGTTTGATTAATAAAGCCGTTACAGAGGAAGAGGCTATGAAGTTACCTGTTGGTTACTTCATGAAAGGGGAAATACTCATGAGAAAATGGAGACCACCGGAGGTGCCAGCAAACGATGAGTGGAAAGTTCATTACCAAATTGTGGGGCCACCGCCGTACCGGAAGGAGATATTGAGTTTGGCGCATGAGACACCTTTGGCCGGGCACCTTGGAGTGAACAAGACATGTGACAGAATATTTGTACATTTTTTCTGGCCAGGATTGCGACGTGATGTAGCGGATTTCTGTAAATCTTGCCATTCTTGCCAGCTGGTGGGAAAACCTAATCAGAAAGTCCAATCCGCACCTTTAAAACCAATTCCAGCTTTTGAAGAGCCATTCAGCCGTGTCATTATTGACTGTGTCGGCCCTTTACCTAAAACTAAGGCTGGACATCAGTATTTGCTGTTCATCATGTGCGCTTCCACAAGGTTCCCAGAGGCAGTGTCTCTTAGAAAAATTACTGCGGCAGTTATTGCGAAGGCCTTGATTAAATTTTTCACTTTGGTTAGCCTACCGAAGGTCATCCAGTCTGATCAGGGTTCCAATTTCATGTCAACACTTTTTCAGCCAGTGGTACACCTGTTGGGAGTGGAGCAAGTAAGATCAAGTACTTACCATCCCGAGAGCCAAGGGGCCTTGGAAAGGTTTCACCAGACATTCAAGAATATGATCAGAACGTATTGTTTTGAATGTGACAAGGATTGGGATGAAGGAATACCCTTATTGTTGTTTGCTACGAGGGAATCTGTTCAGGAGTCATTGGGATTCAGTTCTTTTGAACTTGTGTTTGGACACTCAGTGCGAGGACCGTTGAAATTAATGAAAGAACAGTGGCTACAGGAGGAGGCACAGTCAACAGTGGTGGAGTATGTGTCAACGGTTAGGCACAGATTGGCAAAGGCTTGTGAAGTTGCGAGAAGAAACTTGAAAGTTACACAGGATAAAATGAAAGTGAGACATGACAAGAAATCTCAGATAAGAAATTTCAGTCCTGAGGATTGAGTGTTAGTGTTGCTTCCTGTTCCAGGTCAGCCACTACAGGCTAGGTATTTTGGTCCCTATGCAATCGAAAGGAGGGTTAATGAAACAGATTACGTGGTGACAACGCCCGACCGAAGGAAAAAGCGGCAGCTGTGTCATGTCAGCCGACTGAAGAAATATTATGAGAGGAAGCCTGTGGAAAAAATGGTTCCTGTCTCACCTGTCTCACCTGCAGTCGGGGTGCAAGAGAATCCAGAGGTTGAGGCCGGTGTGAAGTTTGATAACTTTGATGACCAGGCTTGTCCCAGATTGACGAACACAGAAGTGTTGAGTCATTTAGATGAGAAATTAGGTCATTTGACGAGGGAACAACAAGGACAACTATCCAGCCTAATTTTTGAATTTGCACATTTGTTCACAGATGTACCTGGTCGTACTGACTTGGTATATCATGATATTGAGGTGGGGGAAGCTACTCCTGTGAAGCAACACCCCTATCGGATGAACCCTGTGAAGATGGAGTATCTTCGGAAGGAGGTTCAGTATATGTTGGAGAATGACATCATCGAACCAAGCAGCAGTGAATGGAGCTCACCATGTGTGTTGGTTCCAAAACCCGATGGCAGTTTTCGCTGTTGTACGGATTTAAAACGGGTTAATGCAGTGACCAAGACCGACTCATATCCCATCCCGAGGATTGATGACTGTATTGATAGAATAGGCCCAGCTAAATTTGTAAGTAAATTTGACTTGCTGAAAGGGTATTGGCAGATTCCTCTTACTGATAGAGCCAAGGAAATCTCGGCTTTAGTCACACCAAACGGGTTGTATCAGTACAAGGTTCTTCCCTTTGGATTGAAAAACGGGCCTACTACATTTCAACGGCTGATTAATAAGCTCATTGCAGACCTTGAGGGGGTGGAGGCTTATCTGGATGATGTCATCATACACACCATGACCATGGAAGATCATATTAAACAAATTCAGGCATTTTTCAAGAAATTGACCGAGGCAGGGTTGACCATCAACTTATCTAAGAGTGAGTTTGTAAAAGCACAGGTGGTGTTCCTAGGCCATGTAATAGGTCAGGGTCAGGTGCAACCGGTGACAGCCAAGATAGAAGCCATTGATCGCTTCCAAGTTCCAAAAGGGAAGAAGGAGCTTATGAGATTCTTGGGTATGGCTGGTTGGTACCGGCGGTTCTGCAGGAATTTTTCTGATGTGGTAGCCCCTTTAACGAATTTGCTGAGGAAAGAGACCAAGTTTGTTTGGGATGACAAATGTCAGGCTGCCTTTGCCCACGTCAAAGCGATATTAATGAGCTCTCCTGTCCTAGCAGCCCTGGATTTTCAAGCAACTTTCAAGTTGGCCATTGATGCAAGTGATGTGGGGGCTGGGGCAGTTCTATTACAGGAAGATGAGGATGGAGTGGATCACCCAGTGTGCTACTATTCCAAAAAGTTTAACAAACACCAGGCAAATTATGTCACCGTGGAAAAAGAGACCCTTACTCTCCTGCTAGCGCTTCAGCATTATGAGGTGTATCTAGGAACTACTACCTTTCCTATAAAAGTCTTCACTGATCACAACCCCTTAACCTTCATTCAAAAAATGAAAAATAAAAATCAGAGGTTGATGAGATGGAGTTTGGCTTTGCAGGAGTTCAACTTGGAAATTGAGCATGTAAAGGGCAGGGACAATGTCGTTGCTGATGCTTTATGCAGAGTGAATTAACTTTGGAAATTCCTGTAGGTTGTTTGGAAGTTGCTTTATTTTGGGGAATATTAATTATTGTTGCTCACGTGAATTGATCATTTGGGGGTGAGTTTTACTTTTGTTTGTTAAAAGAGTTTTTGCATGCAAAGAAAGTTTTCACTATGTTCCAACTTTCTTTCTTGAGGGGGGGAAGTGTTACGGATTCGTCACTTCCGTTGTTGTGGTTCTCATCCACCGTAAACATTTTTGGTTGCATGTACTATTATTGTTATCATTTAGGTGAAATAGAGATTACTGTTTCCAAAAGGTAAAAAAAGTTAATGTTTTAAAAAGAAACCGGAAACTGGATCGGGGACCGGACGAGGAAGAAGAGAAAGAAGGAGAGGGAGAAAGAGGCGGAGCGAGTGAGGTCAGAGAAGGAGCCGAGCTGTTTGGATGTCTGGAGCAAACGCTGGCGAACGGAGGTCACTAGCGAACTTTGGGGTTTCCTGGGAAAGGGATTCCCGCGACAGAGTTGTTATCGCTGTGACAGATAAACCTGCGTGACAGGTTTTGCGGTTGATTCCGAAGAGAATCATGAGAGTGCCATTACGTCTCGAGAACGGAGTGTTGGCCATTTTACCTCGCGCCTGATTTTCGCATCGCTCCAGGTTTTTCCCCTTGCTTCAACCATTACACCGCATCCAGACGTTAACCTGGTGTGTGTGTGTAACGTGGATTTTGAGTGGGAAATTGCGGTTTGCCGATTGGGAGCCGTTGAACGTTCATACCCGAAGGTGTGATTTCCCAGCCGCCTCTTGAGGACACTTTTGCCTATCTTGGCAGTGTGACTGTCAACTGAGCGGGATTCTGGTCTCGATACAACATCGTTCTGACGATCACTGGAGCGTGGATCGACTTTGGTTTGAAGCTGGGAGAGAGACATTGGGAATGTTATTTTCGCTCACTTGGAGCACAGTGAGTTATATTGTACGAAAGTGATGGTACCATCATAGGAATGATATATTGGTTGTACAATTGATTAATATTGTTATTGTACTGTTATTATTGTGTGACCTTAATAGAATACTTGTTTGTTGGTAACAATTGGTGTGGTTTCACGATTGATCTTTGACATACAGAATAACACATCTTTCTGCCGTGACTCCTCTCGGGGCTCGGAGGTACACTGTGACCGGGGTTTGGGGAGGAGCAAATCATTGATCTTTGACATACAGAATAACACATCTTTCTGCCGTGACTCCTCTCGGGGCTTGGAGGTACACCGTGACCGGGGTTTGGGGAGGAGCACGTAACAATATATATAAATATACAGGGTGAGTCAAAATTAGCGCCCGATTTCTGTATATATATATATATATATATATATATATATATATATATATATATATATATATATATACTGTATATATGTATATATATATATATATATATACACAAAGAATTAAGTTAAGCACCCCCCCCCGTTTTTTTACAACCTCGCACATTACAAGTTTGTTGTCGTCAAAACAGTGTAATATACCCATGATATTGCTATATTTTCTGGAGAAGTGATATTATGGTCACATAAAAACATAACAATCATGCCGTTTTCATTATTTTATTCTGAATAATTTAAGGTGAAATTTTTTGGGAATTTTAGGCATATTTTCACCTCAATTTAAGTATGGAGCTATAGGTCCATCACGGACAGTGTGGATGACGTATATGTTTTCTAACGTACAGTCATTGTTCTGAGAAGACCTCTAGCGATCTTTGCGTCAATAACGTGTGTAGGACCCACGTGATCGGATCACTACTCAACCCAACTCAACCCTACGAGTGCACTCATCTGCATTTCATCAATGGATAATTGCTAATGTCATACCAATCATTATTTGATCTCACATACCTTAGAATATATGCCAATGTATACATATACACAAAGAATATATATTAGGGGGTGCTTACCTTAATTCGTTGTGTAGGGGTGCTTAACTTAATTCTTTGTGTATATATATATATATATATATATATATATATGTATATATATATATATATGGTATCTGTAATCTGGAACCCAGTATCTCTGGTGTTGGGCTAGCGGCTAGGGTGCCGGCTTTAGGATACCAAGGATCCTGGGTTCTGAATCCCGGTCGATCGCTGAATCAGGGGGGTTGACTCAGCCTGTCATCCTTCCGAGGTCGGCTAATTGAGTACCAGTTCACTGGTAATTCCCTGTTTGTCGTTAAAGGCGGCAAAAAGGGTTGGCGTCAGGAAGGGCATCCGGCCGTAAAACATTGCTTCAAATAGGGGACCGAAAAACAACAACAACCACAGTTCCCGAAAAAGGCCAACCCCCGCTTTGCGGGGAAAAATGGCCTCTAAAGGTGGTTATTTTTTTTTTAAATCTGTAATCTGGTTCTCCAACCTAATGAGCGGACAACATGACGTCATCGCCATGCATGTTCGCCTTGCCTGCAAAGCTCCAGAGGAACCATCTAGCAGTGCGTCATTACGGATTATAAATTCAGATACTGTCACAAGTGCATGCAAAACTCACAGTTACCGACCTGGTTTCACCCTTGTTGGGGCTTCATCAGGGCAACGCAGTGAGGCTTCCATACACTTGTAACTCTGTGAACCTTTCGGTTTTTATATCAGTCACTATGCGACCCCCATATCATCAGTGGAGAACCGCCAGCAAGGTGTCCCATACAGCTGCTGCTGCACCTTGCTGGGAGCCATAAGCACCGCCTGCCACACGGTAACGTTATCTCTCGTATCCACTCATCATATGGAGTCGACCTGGTTGCGGTTGGGAGCATGTAAAGGTGCTCTGGCGGTGCTTATCGCTCCCAGCAAGGTGCAGCAGCAGCTGTATGGGACACCTTGCTGGCGGTTCTCCACTGATGATATGGGGGTCGCATAGTGACTGATATATATATAATATATATATATATATATATATATATATATATATATATATATATATTTCTGTCAGTTGATTGTTTGTTTGCCATTTGTATTACAGTGTACAAGAAGGTAGAAATAAATGAATGACATGTTTATCTAACCATTTATTCGGGGGAAAATTATTACGGGGGAAACCCTTAGCTACATTCGTTGCCGTTTTTGGATGACCGGACTTCTTTGCAGTGGCTCCCGACCCTGTTGCTTCAAATTTCTCGACAATCAATCGTATGTTTCTTCCCTGGGGTGGGTTAATATCGAATTCCTGTGCCAAATGGCGTGCCGCCATCATTGGTTGTTCATTACATTTGTAGTAATGTTTCACGGCCGCAATGCGTTGATTCATTGAAAGGTAATTCATGGTTCAATTTGGTGCAACTTCAGTAACTTTCCAAACTCTCAGCAATAACCTGCAAAAAAAAAAAAAAAAAACTAAATAAAGAAAATTAATAATCTGCAAGACAATTATTAACAACATGACATCCCAGTAAGAATCTGACAGCCGAAAAAACAGAAATCGGGCGCTACTTTTGACTCACCCTGTATATACAGTATATAACTATATATAGTATATATAGTATATATAGTATGTATATATAGTATATAGTGTATATATATATATATATATATATATATATATCAGTCACTATGCGATTTCATACCATCAGTGGTGAACCACCATTAAGGTATCCCATCCAGCTATGCTGTACCTTAATGGGAGCGATAAGTGCCATCTGCCACATGGCACATTACCTCTGGTATCCACTCATTATATGGAATCCCCTGGATACAGCCGGGAGCAAATCAATCCAAATATATGTTCAGTTCTCCAGCTTTCAATGAGCGCAAGTAATGACGTCACTGCCATGTACATACGCTCTGCCATGTGCCATGTGGCAGATGGCACTTATCGCTCCCATTAAGGTACAGCATAGCTGGATGGGATACCTTAATGGCGGTTACTGGTATATAACCTTAAAGTTAAAATACTGATGGTATGAAATCGCAAAGTGACTGGTATATAACCGAAAGGTTTTCATAGTCATAAGTGTATGCAGGACTCACTGCGTTGCCCTGACGAGCCCCAAAAAGGGCGAAACCAGGTCGGTAACTGTGAGTTTTACATACACTTATGAGTTATGACAGTATCTGAACTAAGATCAAAATTCTGCTCTGTCAGAGGGTTCTCTTGAGAGCTTGACAGGCAGAGCGTATGTACATGGCAGTGACGTCATTACTTGCGCTCATTGAAAGCTGGAGAACTGAACATATATTTGGATATATATATATATATATATATATATATATATATATATATATATATATATATAAATAATTAGGTTTGAGTTAACCACGAAAATGCTGAACATTGTCTCCTTTGAATAATGGAACCCCGTGATTGGTGTACAGTTCAGTCCGAAGATCTTTCTGTGCGAAACATTTTTCAGGGTTTTATCTTCGCCAAACATTCTTTGGGGTTTTTGTCCGAGCTGAGCTTTCCTCGCCAAAAAGTTTGCTTCCCGGATGCGATCATGTTAATCCTCAGTCTTTGTTTCATACCAGGCAATGTTACAAAAGCGGATTCCGAGTTGATTTTCACGTCCATATATTTCTGCAAGCTGATAAAAACAGATTTCATCTGGGTTGGAGCATCATCTGCTTTGGTTTCTTCTGTTTCTCTTTCCCATCCAGGTCCATAACGGTATTCTCCACTTCTTTTTGACATCTATTTAAACCTCCATAATGAGGGTTCAGTCTATTGATTCATGTTCATGTCAATCAAACTTATCTGTTTCTGTGACGTGCAACTTCCTTTCATAATCTCCATATCTTCATGAAACATTGGGCAGTGGTCAGGGTGAACTCATCAGCGATTAGCATTCCTAATTTTTATTCACTTCATTTCCTGACATAATTCTGCATGCACCCTGTTGCTGATTCTTTTGAGAGCTTTAACTTGTCAGACCTTTTTTTTTGGGGGGGGGGGGGGGGGGGATACAGAATCGAGGCTCGTGAAAGAGCTAACATTTATCACACAAACAAATCAAACAGACAAACAAGCAAAGTATATAAAAAGAGGGAGCGATAGACAAGATGGGGAGAGAAGGGGAAGCACGTAAACACAACATTTGAGAGCAGGGACATCGGGAATGTGTGGGAGGGAGAGGACTTGGGGGGGGGAGGCGGCGTGGGAAGTGGGTGGGGGGGGGTTTGGGTTAGGGTTAGGGTTAGTCGGTGGAAGGACTGTTGTCCAGTCGGTGGAAGAAGTATAAACACAAGGACACCAAGGACTTCCAGGAAAGAAGTTGGTATTTCAAAAAAGTGGATTTGGGGTGAAATTAGCGGGGGTAGAAAAGATCAAAGTTTTGGATGTAATGGGGAAGATAAGAGATGGTGGTGAACAGCTGTTTTAAAGACCTGGAGGGAGGAGTGGGATTGAAGAGAGTGAGGGAGTTTGTTCCAGAGGCGGGAGAAAAGAGGAATGAAGGAGTGAAGGTGAGCAGAGAGCCTTGATTTTGGCAGTTTAACCATAAGAGGGTTGCAGGCAGATATTGTGCGACCTGTAGGAATATTTTGGGGACAGAGCCCAGAGAGAGCTGGAGGAGTAAGGCCGGAGAGGAGTCGGTAGAAGACAGAAAGACCGCCAACCTGCCTGCGGTGAGTGAGTGAGAGGCCCTTGGAGTTAGCTTCATCGCGGGAGATTCCAATGATTCTGAACGCTTTGGTTTCAACAGCGTGAAGACGAGCTAGGTGTGAGGCAGGAGCACCAGCCCAGAGGGGAGACTGTTTTTTGTTTTGTCTTGCTCAGCCAAGATGGAAATAATTAAAGGTTGAGAATTTTGTTACTTCCTAGTTTTCTAAGCACATCCAGCCATGTTTATAAACATGTAACACTGTTTACAAACGGTCAGTTACTCTATTTTTTGTATACGTGATATAATCAGACTCAGGCGGCATTGTGGTTAGAGCATCCATTGTGGTCTGCTGGTTCGGTAGTTTTATTCCGACCCTGACGGAGTCATACCACAGACGTTAACTAGATGGTATTCATAGAATACTTACCCTGCGCAGTCAACTTGTTGTGAGCCAACTCTTCTGTTTTTGAACATTTTTTTTCTTTGATCCAATATGGCTGCCAGACTACGTGAGCGATGACATCATACATTTATATTCTCTAATATAATTGTTGCATAGATCATGCGCAATACATTTCAAACTGATCAGACTAAGCATTGTCTCTGTCGAATTATGACGTCATAATTATGGCACCAATGACGTCATCGTGAACAACACCTATGCCCCATATGGAGTTCTTTACAACAAGCCATGTTTCAATTTTTTCCATTCAGTGGTTTTGGAGATATAGAGGTGCAACATTTTTCGGTTTTTCCAAGATGGCGCCTGTCCCACTTGACCTATGACGTCATGATTATCATTAAAATATTCTACATGTGGAGGAGCTCATATGGTGAAAATTTCGTGCCCATCAGACCAACAGTTGCTGAGAAAAAAAATTCACAATGATCTGATACGTGTTGTTCTTGTCAAATTATGACATCATAATTAAGTCACCGATGACATCATCATTAACATATCTTATTCCCCATGGTGAGTAGTTGACAATGAGCCATGTTTCAATATTTTCCATTGAGTGGTTTGGGAGATATTGAGGTGTAACGTTTTTCCAAGATGGCGTCCGTACCACGTGACCTATGACGTCATAATTATCAACAAAAAATTATACAGGCGGAGGCGCTCCTATGGTAAGTTTTCGTGCCAATCAGACTGACGGTTGTCGAGAAAAAGAATTTTTAAAATGCAGACACATACGGCACACGGCACACGTACGTAACTGAATGCTTAACCCGGGTTTTCGCTTCGCGAGCGCACGGTAAAAATGGTCCTTGCTTCACGCTTAGCATTTATAGGATAGAGCACGGATGAACCCCGTGGGTTTGCATTTCTCTTTCATTATCTGTGATGTTAGGGCAGCGTTGATGCTCCTATGGTTGGTAGCGAGTACCCCGGAAGCATTGATGGAAAGATTGTGGCAATTATATGTGTGGGAAAATTGCATCCTTGGTCAGGGTCGCCCAGATAGCTCAGATGGCAGAGCACTGGTATGGATTGCCAGAGGACCTGGGTTCGATTCCTGGTCTGGGCACATAATTTTCCCACATATATCAATTTGATTATTTAATCCTGTTCATTAATATAATCGCTTCACTACGCCCCCAGTGGTGTTTATAATAGAGGCCATGGATTTGTCTCGCCATTGGAGGAAGACCCTCTCATGATCAGGCCGTTGGTGCTCCTATGGTTGGCAACGAGTGCCCCGGTAAGCATTGATAGAAAGAGAGTGGCAATCATATGTGTGGGAAAATTGCCTGCTCGGTCAGGGTCGCCCAGATAGCTCAGATGGCAGAGCACTGGTATGGATTTACCAGAGGACCTGGGTTCGATTCCTGGTCTGGGCACGTAATTTTCCCACATACGTCAATTGAATTATCTGTGACGTGGCACATTATGATGAATATGAAAGATGAAATAAAAACAAATAGCCTATCAGCTTCATCGTTTAGAATACGAGACCAAAACTAGAAATAGAACAACCATGTCATTGACTGAAACCAATGATACACATTGTTATTTAATCTTCAAGAGACAAATGGATGATTGACCATTGTACAGCAGTATTGTCACCAATAAAAATACATGTAACGTCATCTGGTGTTTTTAAAGAATGAGCCTGGCAAACAATGCACTGCCGATCACGGTACACTCTCCTCATTGTTTGTGGCTCCTCGATGGACAAAGAAATTGAATACAGCACAATCAGTCTCAAAGAGAAGGCCAGACAAAAATGAAGAGCAAAATATGAACGATAAGTCACTTTGAAGTGGAAAACCATTGATGTCAACAAGGCAATAGCTGTTGATATGAAAAGATGACAGGGCAGTGAGATGTCATTTAAAATATTGTTGTAAGTTGTACATTTTGTTGCTCATGAGGCAAACATAAAGAAGTAAATTGGATAGTTTCTTAACAGTGATAAAGCGTAGTGAGGGGATGTGGGGATAAATGCCAATTTGAGAGAAGAGGAAAGTACAATATTTGGGGGAATATTATAAAAATAAAATCTTTTCAATAAAAGATTTCTCACATACAACTATCTTCTTTTTAACGGCCCCAATTATTCCCACCTTCTTATGAGCTTTCCCAAGGTAACCTTTTGGTCTGAGTCTTTCACGAACCAACTGACAAGGTCTGATGTCTGACTGGAGGTGCAGGATTTTGTACATTATTCAGGATGCCGGAAAAGACTTTCCCATTCGCTTCCCCACGGCAATAACCTTCATGAAAGACACCCTGGTATATTTAACGACACCCAGCAACCAATGCTGGCATAGGCGTTCTCTGACGTAACTTCCTCTGAGGGACAGCACACACATTGATGGACCACCCTGCATGCAAAACACCAGGGCGACACTTTATAGATGGGCAGAGATTGGAACCCAGGCTAGGACAGCTCAAAGGCGATCATACCAGTCCAAAAAATTGCTCTCCTAATGGAATCAATAATAGCAAGTCAATGCTAAGCAGGCGAAAGGTTTTATTATTTATTAATTAATTTTTTTCCCACCTTGGCAGATAACACGCGTGTGAGAAAGTGCGTAACTACTTAACGCATGCTTCGTATTCTTCATAAGGAGCTGTGCAAAACCTACTTGTAACACTGCTCAAGCGGCAAACGCGAGAAGGTGCTGGAAGTTATCTCGAATGACATCAAACAATTTAAATAAGAGAGGTATTGCAAAAAACTTCACAAAAAACTGCATAAAACTACTTACTGTAAAACTGTCGTTAGGCCAAAAGAAATCATTTTGACATTTTAGCCACGAGGGGTGGTCTTAATGAAAAGTTAATGCCAGGCTGGGCCCTATTTGACATCATTACACCTACTAATTTGACACCTGCTCAACATGAACCCCTATCATACCTGCTTTGAATGTTGTTACATCTTAGTTTTCCTTTGAGATCACTAGTCACATCAGATGATCAAGCTAATTCGCATTTTCGTGTCATTAAAGCGCAAAATCCCGTCGAGCAGACACGTTCTAAGAAAGTGCCCAAGTCATGTCGTCTTGTTCTCAATAAATGTTTTGGCCTTTTCCCACAATACCCATAATTACCAAGTCTTCTTTTTATTTCCAACCCAGTATTTCGGTCAACATGAGTCATTTTTATTTGTTCTGGGTTAGTACCAGTGTTAGTTCAGGAATCGTGGTGATGTAAAATGGGCAAGATAGGTCAAACATCTTGGATTAAGTGTGAAATAAAGACCAGAAACAAACTAATCCCCAACTTCTAATATTACGGCAATGTACCGTTCATACATTTTGTTAAATACTTATTTATTTTATGCACCTAGAATCAGCTTTTCAACATCTAGTCGCATTCCTGCTGGTATTATGTGTGCAGACCCTGTAAGTTAAGCAGGGCCTTATAGGAATAGCATATTCACATCTTGTCATATATTATCATAATCATGCGGGACATATTTGAAAAGACTTTATTTGTACCTGTGATCCTCAGATTACAAATGGTATTCTGCATTATGGCTCATACACCGTACGGCTGTGAAATCCGTGAACAAAACAAGTGCACAGACAAGTCCACAACCATCCTTCAGACACAGAAGCCTCAACAACGTCTGTACCCAAATAATGAAAAGCACACATGGAATGGCGACCTTATGCAATGGCTGCGTTTAGTGCATGATGTCCAGGTAGAATTAACATGCATGACTAGATGGTATGGGAACATCTAAGAAACGTTATTTAAATGTGGGAACAACAGAATGGCTTATGTACCCAACGGTACGGAAGGAACTTAACACAACCTTCAATGGTGATCTCCAACTCTCGTGATCACTCCATTTCTCCCAAACTCTAGCCCTTTGCCAAAATGGTGGCCAGTCCCATGTTTACAAGTTTACAATCCCGATTTGAAACAGCGCACTTATGATATAAACAATTTAACTACTTTCATTGAGTGTACCTGGTGCGATGGGACATCAGATTGAAAACTATTGCGAAGGCCCGGTGCTGTTGAAATGTCAGAAGTTTTGATTGAATGAAATTTAATTCTGGAAAATATGAATCATATTTCAAAGGTGTTATGTCTTACTGACACTCAACAAAATAAATGATCCTTCGAAATTTGATTTTACAAAGTATTGGTATGTTTAATAACATGTGATGGAAAAATTATTAGCGAACACACTGAAACAACAGTTTTTTGAGTGAACTTCCCTATCAGATTGTTCTTCATTTTCATGTCATCAAACATGATGTTAGGACGTCTATAGGAGAATCATTTCTGTTCGCTTAGTACGACGTTTTTTTTTTTAAGTTGAGTAAATTGTGCTGCAAAACAAAAGTATACCCTCAAAAGTGTCGCTGTTAATGCAAGTCCTTCGCACGCGTTGACGTGAAATGATGGTTTCATTGAAACATTAGAGAGATTCTGCGGATAGAGAGGCAGTTGTAAAGATATACATGGCTTTTGCCCCTGTACGGCAGATGTAGTTAAACATATTTAAAACATCACATTTTAAAATCTATCTTTAGATATTTTTTGATGTTTTAATGTAATGTTACTGCGAGGGATCCATCTCTTTAAATCATAAGTAATGGCAGAGAAACCTAGGCTGAGCTCTAATCTTCTAGAATAAAAGGCCACGAATTTGTTTATTTACAACAAAAGAAAGACGTGCATTCAGATTCGGTTTACTAGTCATGGATTGGGACGTACGACCGTCCTAACACTTTTCATTTTAGTGCATCAGATATTCAAATGAAAATCTGTCCAAATTATCCAATGTGCTACCGAACAAAGTGGAAAATAAATATTCATTAACTGACTCGTTAGGCACCTCCTGTTTGATGAAGGTTCTTAAATCAAAGGTAAAGCTGCATCTATGCGACAGTTTCAAGATGACATTAAGTGCTCTATGGAATATAACACGCGGCAGATAAAAAAAGGAGATTTGACTCGTGAATAAATTGTTTTTGAAAACATACACTTGAAGCAATGGAGATGTGAAAAAACAAGAAATCTGGGAATTTCTCTAAAGGTTGGCTGGGTGTACGTTTCATAAACCTGCCACTATCCTCTTTCAAACCCCCTCGCACTGCTGTTCTGAAAACACCTTTTACACTGCTACCTGATGCCTTCTTCCCTATCCCATCTCTGAACCGAAAAATATGCAATTCCGATTCACTGCAATGAATGTGACAGCTATATTTTGCCAATGTCAAGGCATACTCATATAAATTAAGAAAGCGATAATGTGCAATGAGTGTTCAGCCCAAACAAAAGCTAACATTTCGCCTGCTTGCAAACTGACCTTCTGAACAAGATCAAGAAAAACAGAGAACAGGAAAAAGGAAATCATAGTAACGAAGAAGAACAGACAAAGCTGCAGGAGTTGGAGCTGTGAGACTTTATTTGGCGGGAATTTAAAATGCGCAATAAGTCGCGCTCACCTCGGAAAACTATCTTTCCTGCGCAAATCCTGTGACGGCAATCACACCCAGGCTGTGCGCTCTGTTGAATGAATGAACAAATGAATGATTCATCGATTCATTCTTGGTACATCCTGCAAGCCACTGCTCGCAATATGTCCTGTCATGGCACTCGCTCTGGAGGCTCACAACAATGGAGTCTTGTGTGTGGAGACGACGACAGGGACGCAGACAGACGAGGACATGGACAGAGACATGAACATGGAGCATGCGAGACGCACGGGGCCGAGTGTGGACGGACCGATAAAAGGAGGGGAAAAGGGGACTGAGAGATGGGGACAAAACACGGAAAAGGGAAAGAGAAGGAGGAATAAAGAGAGAAAGATAAGAGAGCGAGCTGCAAAGATGCAGTCGACAAGTGTTGGCTTCAATCCAAGAAAGCAACACCACAACTACGGCAAAACCCACCCGAACACCCAAAAGACCCAGCCAATCTTTCCAATGCTTGGCTGAAATCAAGTTTTTAGGAATACCCACAATCCACCTCTATCTACAATAGTCAATTGAGCCCAAAATCTAAGACCCTAGTATTAGCTGCACTCATTACGAATACCAGCCTTAAGTTTGGTTCTAATCTTACCCTCGTCTTAACGCCAACACTCATGTCATGTCATTTCTACCACACTCGCAGAACCTACTTTATATACTTTGTCACACTTGAATTTCAACCAATATATTCAGTCTAAAATATAAACAAACAAACCAAAAAAAAACCACTCTATTGTTAAAACAAAGCCAAATAACAACCCTGATACCAAATCACGAACGAATTAGTCCTTTTCTTGGTGTGTGGGCAGTTGCACCATCAAGAGTAACAATGGCCTGATCTTTATCATACCCCAAATCCCATACCTCATTCTAAACCCTAGCCATAATCTCTAGCTTTAATTTCCCTCCCAAAGAATTCCTATAACCCTAATCCCATTCCCAAAAGCATACCAATGTCTAATTTACTACAAAGCTCAGAGGTCCAATGCAAACACATTCCCAAACCCTTGAGGGAACGCTTCAGATGAAGTACTCCTTCTTTTCGTGTGCTGAGGCAGGGCCACCCTCAGCATTGATGATAGCAGTGTCTGCGTCAGGTGCATCTTCTGCTCCTTTCGCTTCATGTGTCAGGTACGTACCTGGGTGAGTTGTAGGGGTGATACCATACAAGCAAAATTATTGTCAGCAAGGTTTATGGACATTATGGGGTGAGGGCCAATTATTACAATACCTTACGTGGAGGGACAAGTCATGAGAGGTGCCAGAGCAATGCAAGGGAATAATGAACAATAAGGGATGAGAATTGGAGTGGGATTAAGGCCAGTTAACACGATTTAGAGGTACAATATTGAAAATGAATGTGGTAATGTGGCCAAGTGATGCGTTAAAATGCTAAATTACCCTTGTGACGTGCGAGGTAACGCCCAATGACAATGAGGAGACAGAGCGTGACAAAAACAACAACTGCCACAACTCCTCCAATGACAGCTGTATCTGTCCCCAACCTGCTCTCCAGCATGCCTGGATCTGAATGGGTGTAGGGAAGAAACGATTGTGAGGAAAGAAACCTTGAGGTGCATGGACTGATTTAGTATTACTGTTTCCTTATCCTTTTTCTTTGTGCTGCTGCAATGTCAAAATAACGTTATCAAGGCATTTGAAAATGACAAAAACACTATGAAACTAAAGGTTGTTGGTGTAATGAACCCAAAAACAAAATCCAAATTAATAGAAAACAAGAAGTATGACCGTGTCTGAACGAGTGAGATGTTTCCGTGCACTTGCACCCATTGCAATTATCATAAGGTGCTCAAATGTGTAAGTGTGATATTCATTTCTCTTGGGGGAGGGAGAAGGGTGAGTTTTCATGAAAATTTTGGCTGAATGAATAAAAGCAACTTTTCCTTAAAAATTACCCAAGACAGAGCTTTCTCTCCAGATGTGACGTGCAGGAGTGTGCCCTAATGTGTCATAATAGCACTTTGATTATTGATGGTTTTCTTTTATACATCTTAGCTTATATCCCACTTAATTGTCATAAATTCTCACTTAGATGCTCTGCTTTCTTCACCATAAATATTCCATTTTGGTGTCACCCATAAATAATGAATAACAAATGTCCTGCTCCAGGGATTGGTTGATTTATGCACGGATTTTGCAATTTTTTGACACAAAATGACCCAGTATTTTGCTTACTAGCACGATTCCTGCCCGGTGTGCCAAATATTTGTTTGTACGATTTTTAAAATCATGACTTGTTTATGACATGCTTTATAATTGAGGGGAGGAAGAGGGGACAGAGTAGTGCGGAGGAGGTAGAGAGTTGCAGCAACTGCTGATTCGGGGGTAAAATAGCTTTTCAAATGGCTAATTTCAGCTTATCAACTCACACTTTTACCATGTTCCCTGCAAGTATTGCTTATAATTTTACAAGAATAAGTGGTATTTTTTATTGTTTATTTTGCTAAACCTTTTTTTTTTTTTTTTTTTTTTTTTTTTTGTATACAAGGTCGAGGCTCGTGAAAGAGCGAACATTAATCACACAGAAAGACAAACCGACACATAAAACATATAACATAGGGAGCGGTAGACAAGATGGGGAGAGAGGGGGAAGGACACAAACACAACATTTGAGAGCAGGGACCGAGAGACATGGAGACATCGAGAGATCTGAGAGAGGGCGAGGGCTTTAGGGGGGGGGGGGGGGGCGTGGGAAGGGGGCGGTGGGAGAGGTATAAAACATATGGACACTGCCAGGACTTCCAGGAAAGAAGTTGGAATTTCAAACAAGGTGGATCTGGGGTGAATTAGCGGGGGTAGAAAAGATCAAGGTTTTGGATGGGGGAAGATAAGAGATGGTGGTGAACAGCTGTTTTAAAGACCTGGAGGGAGGAGTGGGATTGAAGGGAGTGAGGGAGTTTGTTCCAGAGGCGGGAGAAAAGAGGAATGAAAGAGTGAAGGTGAGCAGAGAGCCGAGATTTCGGCAGTTTAACCATCAGAGGGTTGCTGGCAGATCTTGTGCGACCTGTAGGAATATTTGGGGGACAAAGCACAGAGAGAGCTGGGGGTGCAAGGCCGGAGAGGAGTCGGTAGAAGACAGAAAGACCACCTACCTGCCTGCGGTGAGTGAGTGAAAGGCCCTCAGAGATAGCTTCATCGCGGGAGATTCCAATAATTCTGAAAGCTTTGGTTTCAACAGCGTGAAGCCGAGCTAGGTGTGAGGCAGGAGCACCGGCCCATAGGGGAGAACAGTATTCCATTGAGCTGCGGATGAAAGCCTTGTATGTGGTGAGGAGCTCAGGTGTGCCGAGGAAGGACTTCGCACGACGGAGGATGCCCAGTCGGCGACTGGCTTTGGAGGCCAGCTTGGAAATGTGGTTTTCCCAAGAAAGATCATGGCAGATAGTGAGACCCAAAATCTTGAGCGACAGAACTTCTTGGAGAGGATTGTTGAGAAAGTAGATGGGAGGGTTGTCCAGTCGATCTTTTCGGAGAGACATCGTAAGAGTGTGAGATTTGTCAGGATTGAAAGACATGTTCCACTTGTTTGACCAGTCTGTGATTTTGTCCAGGTCTTCAGAGAGTGAGGAGGCAGCAGACTGCCGATCTGAGGGAAGAGGAATGGAGCGGCAGAGAGTGGAGTCATCAGCAAATAGATAGAGAGGATTTTCGAGAGAGTCAGAGAGATCATTGATGAAGACCAGAAAAAGCACGGGGCCCAGAACACTGCCTTGGGGAACTCCAGCCTGAACAGGAAGAGGAGATGAGAGAAACCCATTCAGGGCCACACGTTGACGACGACTAGAGAGGAAGTCCGCCAGCCATGCGTGGAGATTTCCATGGATACCAAAGGAGGAGAGTTTGGTGAGCAGAGCGGGGTGCCAGACCGTGTCGAAGGCACGTGATATGTCGAGGGAGACAGCTCTAATTTCCTGCTTGGCATTGAGGACCTCCATCCATTGTTGAGACAGCAGAAGCAGCATGTCCAGAGTAGAGTGACCTGGTCTGAAACCAAATTGATGATCAGAGATCAAGCCATTGGAGAAGAGGAAAGATTTCATATCCGAAGCAATGATGGATTCCATGACTTTGCTGATAATTGGGAGAAGGCTGATTGGTCTGTAGTTGCTAGGATCTGTTTTTGCACCTTTTTTGTGCAAAGCGGTGATGTTGGCTGATTTCCAAGCAGATGGCAGTTGACCTTGAGCAAAAGAGAGGGTGAAGAGAACAGAGAGAGGGTGAGATAGAGCAGCAGAGCAGGATTTTAGGACCCGTGGGCTGATGCCGTCGGGTCCAGTTGCAGAATCAGAGTCGAGGGTTGACAGAAACTTTTCCACCTTGTCAGGAGGAAAGGACACGGAGTCCAGGAGCAGCAGGGTACGACTGGGTATGGTGGGTACAGAGAGGGATGGGTTTGGGACACAAGATTTAGAGGCAAACACAGAGTTGAGGCATTCAGCTTTTTCACGTGCGGAGTCAGCTGTGTAGCCGTTTGAGGTAAGGGAGGGGATGGAGGGCGAACAAACACCAGAAACGGATTTGACCAGACGCCACCAGGATTTGGAAGAGGGAGACAGATAAGAGAGTTCGGTCTTGAGAACGGAGAGATATTGTTTCCTGGCTCTCCTGAGGGTGGACACACACTTGTTTCGGGCTTTGTGAAAGGAAATGAGATTTCCTTCCGTTGGATTTGCTTTCCAGGAGACGAAGGCAAGTTGTTTCTGGGCAACAGCCTCACCACAAGATTCCGTGTACCATGGACGGGAGGAAGGGTAAGACAACTGAAGACGAGATGGGATAAATCTGTGCATGAGAGAGAGCAATTTACTTTGGAAGAATTCCCAGGATGAGTTGATGTCAGAGGTGGTAGAAATGGGAGACCAGTCCAGATGATTGATGGCTGCTTGAAGACCGTGCCAGTTGGCCTGAGTGAAATGCCAGACTCGTCGACGCTGAGCAGGCTCCCTGAGGATGGTCAGAGAGATGTCCACTTTAACAAGGACATGATCAGATGATCCGATCGGAGCAGAAGAAGAGCAGCAGACATTTTCAGGGAAGTTAGTCATAACCAAGTCCAGAAGAGAAGATGTTCCGTTGACTGAGATCCGGGTCGGGAAATTGACAGATTGTGTCAGTCCCAGTGAGTCGCAGAAGTCCTTTGCTGAGGAGCCATGGCTGGTGAGAGAGGTACCCACACCCAGCCAACTGGCATGATGACAGTTGAAATCACCACATATGAGGAAGAGAGAGTTGGGATGAGTAGATAGAAGTTGGTCCATATCATCAGACAGCGAGATGTAGATGGAGTCATCACTGTTTGGTGGACGGTACAACACACATATGAACAAGAGGTGGGAGCGAAGGGGAAGCCGTAGCCAGAGGTATTCCTGGGGGTGAGGTGGAGAGAGTGCAGTGCAGGGCGAGTGAGGAAGAGAGTTTTTGATAAAGATAGCAACCCCGCCTCCAGGACGAGGCTCAAGTCTATCATACCGGAGGAGGGAGTAGCCCGGGAGAGATACTATGGAATCAGAGACATCATAAAGGAGGAAAGTTTCTGTTAAGCAGATCACGTCTGGTTTGACAAAAGCAACCTGTATGGAGAGATCAGTTAAGTTTGAACGAAGGCCCCGGATGTTTGAGGTCCATACCGTTAATGAAGAGGAAGGGGGATCATCAGATACAGAACAGGGGGGAGGAGGGGTAGGGTAAGATGTGGAAGAGGTGGAAGAGGTAGGGAGAGCTGTTGAAGGTGTGTCAGAGATTTCAGAATAGCTCGGAGAAAGGGAAGGATGGGGCGGACAAAAGGTTTGATGGTGATTGGGTGAGCCACAATGAGGTGTTATTTGAGGAGGGGGAAGAGCGAGGCAGAAGGTTGGGGGAGATGGAGGTGAGAGTTTGAAGGGGGAAGAAGCGGGGAGGACGCTTTGAGGAGGGGGAGTGAGAGGGGGGAAATTGAGAAGCAATGAGGGTGGGGAGATTTGAAGGGGAGGGGTGAGGGGGAAGTTTGGGAGGGAAGGGGCAAGGGGAGGGATTTGAAAGGGATGGGATATGGGGGAGATTTGGAGGGGAGGGGTGAGGCAGGAGTCTAGGAGGGGAGGGGCGAGGGGGCGTCTTGGCGGGGAGGGGTGAGGGGGTCGTTTAGGAGGGAGGGGGCAAGGGGGGAGATTTGAAAGGGATGGGTGATGGGGAAGATTTGGAGGGGAGGGGTGATGGGGAAGATTTGGAGGGGAGGGGTTATGGGGAAGATTTGGAGGGGAGGGGTGAGATTGGATTTTTGAAAGTGTACGATTTATGGGAAACGAACATTTATTGCAAAATGAGTTGCTTGTGACCTTCGAGTTAAAAATACGTTTAAGGACGCTGGATGGAGGATGGAGTGCAGGAGAGTTTAGGGAATGTAGAAAAAAGGCACTATAGGAGATGGATATTTTTTTTGGGATGAATTGATTTGGTGAGCAAGTCGAAAGCAGCCTTTTAAAGAAGAAGAAGAAAAAGGTGTTATAAAATATGACGGAATACATAACTTGAGGGGAAAGTGTAAACATTGAAGGTTAATGAGTGAAAACTATCTGGGGAAATGGGGGAGAAACACGTGGTCGAAGAACGAACGAACGAATAAGAATGAATAAACGAATGATAACAGAGAAGGAAAATGTTTTGTTTTTTTTTTTTTTTTTTTTGTTGAGTTGAGATTTACACAAGGAAGGCTATGGGTGAAAAGACTGGGAATACAGAGAACGAAAGTTATTGGATCACAAAAGACGGACCGCTGAGAGAAAAACAAAGCCTCAAGGTTGTACAGTGCACACTGTACAAGGCCTCAAGACACGACACGGCAAACAGACGATCAATTTATGAAAGATAAACACCGAGAAACAACCAAAGTTGCACACAATAACTTCACACACCGAAAGATAAATACAGTTTCGACAAAATACAATTGTGAACAGACTTAACTTCGAAAAACGTGGAGACCGTGTGGAGCTTCGAAAATCCCTGCCGCCGTCTCCA
This sequence comes from Myxine glutinosa, assembly GCF_964187855.1. Classification (NCBI taxonomy): domain Eukaryota; kingdom Metazoa; phylum Chordata; class Myxini; order Myxiniformes; family Myxinidae; genus Myxine; species Myxine glutinosa. The sequence continues at coordinate 202,903,525 of NC_136261.1, read as the reverse complement.
AGATCTCGCGAGATCCTAAACCTCTTGCTAAGTCAGCATGGTATGTATAAGTATACTATGTGATACCAGTACCGTCTATCATGTTTCTTAGTGAGTGATACTTATTCAGTTATTTATTACAATTTAAGTATACAGATGCATGAACACACGACCGTCAGCATTCAATTGTCAGGAATGTTTTCTTTGTTTGGCTTCCCACATCATTATGGCCTAGTTATAGCTACTGCAGTTAGCTATCAGATTACTTGAGATTCAAATGCTTACAATCCATTAAATAAGTTATTATTTGAAATGATTATTCAAGTCCCCCTCCCCAACTTTACCCCTTTTTCCTTACTTATACAGGGTGTGCCAAAATGATGGGACAAATTTCAGGGTGGAATAATTCTATAATTCTATGATATGGAAGGTAATTATTGTTTTTTACTTTTCAGGTTGTATCAGAGGAGCTGGAGATTTTAAAAAAAGAAAAGAAGTTAATCTGCGGGGATGACAAATTGGACACGTGAACAACTAGCCTTCGAGCTTGAGCAGTAGATTTCTTATTAAAAAAAAAATGGATCTCTTATTCCAAAGTTTAGCGAACGTAACATGCAGGACCTTTGGTTTCAACAAGACATGTGGCTACACTACACGTAAGTGTAATAGGTTTCACCTGTATGTAATCAGTGGTTTAACTTAAAAGTTAAGCTCCCCCACTTATCTAAGGAGTTTTAAGGTGCAACTCACTTGGTCAACCAACAAGGCAAACATGAAGACCAAGAAGCTTTCCAAAGAAGTCAAATATAAAGTGGTGGAGAAGCACCGTTCAGACGAGGGTTGTTATAAGAAGATGTCAAAGTCACCCATTATCTCTTTGAATATGGTGAAATCCATCATTAAGAAGTGGAAGACGTATCATACCACATAGACCACTCAGATCAGGTCGCCTATTCAAACCCAGCAGCGATCAAGCAGGAAACTGTTTTGGGATGTCACTGTAAATCTAACAATGACTTTGAAAGATCCACAAGGCTCTATGTTTGACATGGGGGTCAGTATTCATCAGTCAACAATATTCCGTTCCCTTCACAAAGCTGGCCTCTATGGAGAGGTAGCAAGAAAGAAGCCATTACTGAAAAAGGCGCATCGAAAAGGTCATATGAAGTTTGCGAATAATGTGGAGAAAAGTTCTGTGGTCAGACATGACAAAAATCGAACTTTTTGGTCTAAATTATAAGCGTTAAGTCTGGTGTAAGCCTAACACTGCACATCACCCAGCCAACACCATCCCTACTGTCAAGTATGGTGGTGGCAACATCATATTATGAGGCTGCTTTTCATCAACAGGGACTGGCAAGCTTGTCAGGATGGAAGGAACAATGGACGATGCAAAGTACAGGGGAATCCTTGATGAAAACCCGCTTGAGGCAGCCATGAATCTGAAACTGGGTAGGAGATTCACATTTCAGCAGGACAATGATCCGAAGCACAAAGCTAAAGCCACACCAGAGTGGCTGAATAAGAAGAAAATTAATGTTCTTGATTGGCCCAGTCAATAAGAAGAAAATTAATGTTCTTGATTGGCCCAGTGAAAGTCCTGACTTGAACCCAATTTAACATTTACGGCGAAACTTAGAGATTGCAGTCCATCAATGATCCCCATCAAACTTGGCAGAACTAGAACAATTTTCACATGAAGAATGGCAAAAGGTGTTTCCACCAAGCATTGACCTAAGGGGCTGTTACGTCCCGGTGTTCGTGTCTACTATGAGGGGGTTAACCTCCGTTCCCTCCCGAACTTACCGGACCTGTGGCTGCCACGCATGAATAACTTCATACTTCGGCAGGTTACGAACCAGCAACTCCAATCGCCAATTGGTCCGTCATGCGATAGCAGGGTCCAAACGTCTAACACCGCTTACGACGTGACGGTTTCAATTGGGGAACGTACCGTACGTACCCTCTGGAGGTGTACCACTTTCTTTTGTTCCTGGACAGAAATTTAGATGACTGAGCAACCGTTGGTACCCACTGGGCTAATGCTAATTTTGTTACGGCCTATCACTACTCTGGGTGCGAGCAATGGCAGACCAATGGAAGAAAAGACATTCATGGACAGAGAGAAAGGAAATGTTTAACGATTTGATTTATTTACAAATATTTAAAGTGAAACTTATCGATGGGAAAGAAAAAGGGACAAGTGGCAGAAACTTAGCTTATTCTACGCCGTATTACAATCACTACGAATAAACACAACAAGGTGCCAGCACACATTCACGGGGTAGGGGAGGGGGAACAAACGTTGGGAACCTGGTATCGAAATGGCCACGATGTTACCAGATGCTTCTCCTCGCGATGCCTTTTGTCTCGACCTCACCAACGAGCACCTGGCCAGCAAATGGCAGTCCCGAACATGAGCAGGTAAAGGTGATCCCCAGCAAGAACATGAGCAGGTTGAGAAGTGTTGGGAACCGTGCATAGCGAGTGTGTTGGGAACCGTGCAGAGCGAGTGCATCAGGAACCGTGCATAGTGAGTGCCAGAGAACCGTGCAGAGCGAGTGCCAGAGAACCGTGGAGTAAGCACGTCGTGATCTCATGCAAGGTAAGTGAGTGTCGTGCAAGAATGAAACAGGCCAAGCGAGTGAATCACGCGCAGAGGCAAGGTGAACAATGTCCCAGGCCGAAGAGAGAGAGTCCAAAAACACGTGTGCAGCCAATGTAATCCAAGGCGAAGAGTAATGCAGGCATGTATTGAGGCCTATGAGAGGGTCCGACCAAGAAAGGAGCACGTGTGTACTGCCAATGGAATCCAAAAGCCAAGAGAAAAAGTCAGAGAATGCACGTGTGCAAGGCCTTTTGTCCAGCCCTTGCCGGGGGTGGTGGGGGGAGGGGGGTGTTTTCCGGGCTCCTGATTGGTCGAGTTTGTCAATTCGCCCCCGCAAGCTCCCCCGAAGTTCCTCAGGCCATGATTGGTGGAGTGTCGCTTCATCTCGTGGACTCCAGCGCGACAGGTAAATTTGAGCATGCACTTGGCTGGTGTGCTTTTGAGCCTACATGCACTGCCTGGCAAAATATCCCTTATGAGTGGAGGACCTGTCTTTCCCTCCTCCAACACATAACGACATAATAACCCATATAAAGGAAAGGGACTAAGACAATGGTCTGCTATGAAATAACAATTCTAAGGGACCTGTATGGTGGTTGCCATTACTTTTTAGTGGTTTCCCAAAACTGTAATACTTTAGCAACCAGTGAATTTTGATTTGTACATGTTTTTTGCAGGTATTCCTGACATATAGCCTCCTTCAATTATAAGTGTTTAGTTGGATATCTTCAGTTATGAATAAAAAAGTTCATTTGGAAAAATTGTTTCTACATAATTCGTAATTCATCAAAATCTTGCATTATTGGAAGGGGGTGAATAATTTTGCAGGCCCCTGTATGCTTTTGTTAATTTATTTATTTGTATGTAGCCTGTAGCTGCTTGGCTGCATCATTTTCTGGTGGGCGTGGCTGTGCTGCTGATGCAATGCCCCCTTTCCAACTAGCTGGTACTCATTTTGCTGCCTTCAGAAGGATGACAGGCTGAGTCAACCCACCTGGTGTTAATTCAACAGCACAACAGGGGCTTGAACTCAAGACCCTAAGATCTCAAGCCAGCAACCTGAACTATCTTCATTTGTGAGAAAGATGAAAATTTACAGGTATTCAATTTTAATGCCTGTCCTGGAAGCTAACATTTGTGTCACTTGAACACTAAAGCCTAGAAATCCAAAGGAGTTGGAAACTAAAAGTTATTTGTTCTTAGTTTCCACTGATGCAATTTCACAAACAATAAAGTGTTGCATGCATTTTGGATTTGTAAAACATCATAATGTGTATGTGTCCATTCTGCCTCCCAAACTATAATTTTGTATATTATATACAAAACTCAAAGTTACAACAATAAGCAGTACTTGAAAAGGCCGATGTACTTAGATTGCGTTATAGGGTTGTGGCAGAAATTGCAACTACCAATTCATTTTTGTGGTTCACAAAACTTTTGGTGACTGAAGAAATTCATGACGAATCATGATGTCAGTTCTCTTTTGTAAGTTCACTCCAGAAAGAATGTCATGCAAGACCGACCTGACTGGGAATAAATGTGACTGGCTGTGAGAGGCCACGCATGTCCTGGAGAAGGAATCCAAAGGTTCTAACTCAGGAAGGGTACAAACACAATCTGTAGAACTTTTGCACAGTCGCACATGAGTAGCTCCACATAACATATGCGGCACATCTCTGATAAGAAACCATTCGCCCATGCCAACATAAGGCTTCCATCATACCGGTCTGAATTTGCAACAATGTTCTACTGTGATATCAATCATGTTCTCTTCTTCATTAACACTTGCAGTCATCCCTGATGTAAAGGAATGCATTTTATTTCTCTGCATAGGTCGACGGTCACCAAAGAGCTAAATAACAGAGGGTGGCAGATTTCCACACCGACTTGAGCAGAAGGGACCAGGTGAAAAAGAAATTGTACACAGACTACAGTCTATATGGCAAGAGAGAGACAGGGGAAAAAAAATTAGGTAGGAGTGAGTGATTGTAGAAAAGCTCAGGAGTAGATTTTGGAGACATTATGAGGTGATGATGGAATGTAGCCTTGAAGGACTGGAGGGCTCAGGATAAGACAGACACAAGAAGGTTGTGTAGACAATAGAAATGTGGGATGAAGGAATGCAGGCATGAAGGAATGGAGGCAGGCAGGCCTCAAACTTGGAGTCGGAAAGAGTAACAGAATGTAATTTTATGGAAGAATTTAAGCAACTTAAACTGGACATCGTCTGTTTAACAGAATCCTTCCTCCTACAAGACGTCCATGACTCCTCAGTGTCTCTCGTCGGCTATTGCCTCCTTCGATTTTATAAGCCTGAACCATGCCCTGGCAGCAGACTTGCACTTTACATCAATAACTCAATTTCTCACTGGCCGTGTACTGATATTACACCTCCCAACCGTCAGGAGTACCTTTAGCTACGACTTCCCCTCCGCTCCCACCTCTTGTTACCTTCGCAAAAGCGGAAGGTTATGTTTTGATCGCTGTGTATTTATTTGTATGTCTGTGTGTGTGTGTGTGTGTGTATGTTATTCGCATAACTCAAAAAGTATTCAACCGAATTGCATGAAATTTGGTGGGATGATTGGTTATTATACGGGACACATTTGATTAGATTTTGGGAGCAATCGGGTCAAAGGTCAAGGTCAAGGTCACGAAAAGGTCAAAATCGTATTTTTACCATAGCGCGGTCAATTTTTATCCAATTGGCATGCAACTAATGCCAAAATGTTCAGAATTCAATGCCCGATCTTGTGATATACGACATGACCCAGTGAAGACATTACCCTTGTTAGCGGTTGGGGGTCAAAGGTCAGGGGGGTCACGACCTTGCAAAATGTGCGTTTTTTGTCATAACTCGGTCAATTCTTATCCGATTTGCATGAAATCAGCACCAAACTGTTCACTGTTCTGTTCCCTACACTCCCATGCCAAGTACAGAACAGTAGCTGCGGCGAAGGTATGCGCTCTACCGAGTGCCCGTTCTAGTTTTTACCTTCGCAAAAGCGGAAGGTTATGTTTTGATCGCTGTGTATTTATTTGTATGTCTGTGTGTGTGTGTGTGTGTATGTTATTCGCATAACTCAAAAAGTATTCAACCGAATTGCATGAAATTTGGTGGGATGATTGGTTATTATACGGGACACATTTGATTAGATTTTGGGAGCAATCGGGTCAAAGGTCAAGGTCAAGGTCACGAAAAGGTCAAAATCGTATTTTTACCATAGCGCGGTCAATTTTTATCCAATTGGCATGCAACTAATGCCAAAATGTTCAGAATTCAATGCCCGATCTTGTGATATACGACATGACCCAGTGAAGACATTACCCTTGTTAGCGGTTGGGGGTCAAAGGTCAGGGGGGTCACGACCTTGCAAAATGTGCGTTTTTTGTCATAACTCGGTCAATTCTTATCCGATTTGCATGAAATCAGCACCAAACTGTTCACTGTTCTGTTCCCTACACTCCCATGCCAAGTACAGAACAGTAGCTGCGGCGAAGGTATGCGCTCTACCGAGTGCCCGTTCTAGTTTGTTTGTGTGTTTAACCGTCCACCAAACAGTGAGAACTCCATCTAGATCTCTTTCACAGACAACATAGACAACTTTTAACCACTCATCCTAACTCTCTCTTCCTCATATGTGATGATTTCAATTGTCACCATGCAACTTGGCTGGGTGTTGGTACCTCTCTCACCAGCCATGGCCTTTCAGCAAAGGATTTCTGAAACTCCATGGGACTGACCCAATCTGAGAACTTTCTGACCTGGATTACTCCAAATGGCAAATGCTCCGTTCTGGACTTGGTGATGACAAACTTCCCCGCAAATGTCTCTTGTTCTTCCTCTGCTCCAATTGGTTCATTGATCATATAGTTGTGAAAGCCAACATCTCTATGGCTATTCTCAGAGAGCTGCCTCAACATCGGCGTGTCTGGCAGTACACTCAGGCAGATTAGCAGGTACTGTATGCAGCCATCTCTCTTCGGAACTGGTCTCCTATATCTACCGTCCCTGATATTAACCCAGCTTGGGAATTCTTCCACAGAAACCTGCTTTATCCTCTGCACAGATTCATCCCATCTTGTCTTCAATTAATCCTACCCTTCTTCCCACCCATGGTACACTGAATCCTGTGGTGAGGCAGTTGCTCTGAAACAACATATCTTATCATCCTGGAAAGCAAACCTGACTGAATGCAATCTCCATGGATTCCAAAAATCCCACAGCAAGTGTGTGTCCACTCTCAGAAGAACTAGAAAACAACATCTGTCAAACCTCAAGGTTTAACTTTAAAACTTGTCTTCCTCCTCTATATCCTGGTGGTGCCTTCTTAAGTCTGTCTCCGGAGTATGCTTCCCCTGTATCCCTTCCCTCATTTGAAATGTCACCACAGCCGACTCCATTCACAAAAAGGCTGAATGCCTCAAATTTGTATTTGCTTTCAAATATTGTGTGCCCATCCCCTCACTCTTTGGATCCACCCGTCTCAGTCAAACTCAACTATTCTTGGACTCTGTCTTTTGCACTTTAAAAGGTGGAGAAGTTTCTGGCAAACCTCAATTATGATTCTGCAACTGGACCAGATGACTCACGTGTCCCAGAAACCTGCTCTTTTGCTCATGCACGTCCTCTCTCTCTCTCTCTGCCCTTTTCATCCCAACATTTGCCCTTGGTCATCTTCCATCTACTTGGAAATCCACCAACATCACTGTATTACATTAACAAAGTTGTAACAGCAAATCCCCTAAACAACAGACCTATTAGCTTACTTCCAATCTTCAGCAAGGTCATGGAATCCATCTTCACAGTTGATAGGAAAATCCTTCCTTTTCTCCAACAGCCCCATCTCAGATCACTAATTTGGATTCAGACCTGGTCACTCTACCTTGGACATGTTGCTTCTAATCTCCCAACAACAGATGGAGCCCCTCAATGTCAGAAATGAGATCAGGACCATCTCTTTGTACACACCTCAAGCTTTCAATGCAGTCTGGCACACACTCCGCCATGCTTTCCAAACTGTCTTCCTATGGCATCCATGGCCAACTTCAAACTTGGCTTCCTGAGTTCCTCTACTCTCGTAGCCAAACCAACTTCCACATTCTCTTCAATCTAATTCTCCCCTCCAAGTCTTCAAGATGATATTTTTGACCCTTGCTAACATGCCTACCCCCAAGCCCATTTCCTCACAAATTTCCAGTTTTTCCTTCCTGAGAGTTTGCTTCTGTATCCATCTTGTGCATCTCATGCGTCCTCCCTTACCCCTCCTTCTTACCTGCATCCATTGTTCGTCCATTGTCTCCCTCTATTTTTTCCTTCAACTCAGCTGTTAGCATTCCCCTCCTCCTCTTTTTACTGTTCCTTTTTGCTCTGTTGCACCATGATCCATTCTGCTTTCTAGCTCTTCCATGATCCTTGACTTTGTATCCAAAAAAGGAAAACTGGTGGAATGGGTGGGGCAGCAGGGAGGATTGAGGTATGGGAATTCTTTATCTGTGAATAGCTTCTGTATCTATACTGCTGTACCTTCAAGAGTCTATGGAAGCTTACTGCACCATTCCTTACAAAATCTCATCAGAATTCTATGATATCTCATGGGTGCACATCGGATTTTTATGTGAAAAAATAAAAAATATTTTTTCACATAAAACGGCTTTTTTGCTCGCAAAAAAATTATTTTGCTATTTTCGGAGAAAAAAAGAATTTCGCCCTTTTTCGGGAAAAATAAAATAAAATGCCCTTTTTGGTCGAAAATGTCTGGCAACGCTAAAAAAAATTAGGGAATTTTTCGAAATTTTAAACTGCGATCGAAATTTTTAACTGCGATCGAAATTTTTTACTGCGATCGATCTCAAAAACAAAACGTTGCGTCCACTTGCGTGCGTTGCGTCCCCAGCGTGTACAGCAGTGAGGCGGTGTACTACAGTGAGAGAGTGTACACAAAGTGTGAACAAGTCTCCTATCAAGATGAGTGCTGCTCTTCGTGACAAGTGGCTGAAGGAATTCAACGCTGGCGGCGATGGGGCCACCTTCAAGTACGTGTCGAGTGACACGGCTTTCTGTCGAGCTTGTGAAAAGACTTTCCGGGCGAAGCAGAAGTCTGAGCTGGCCCAACATGTCCAATGAGACCGCCACAGGAGCAATTTGGCCTTGAAGAAGAAGAGGACGGTCACGCAAGCCACCATGGAGGTCTTTGGTGGCGGAAAGAGGCACAAGTGCGACATCGTGGCTCAGGAGCTGTGCCAGGCCATGCTGGCCACTGGCATCCCATGGTCGAAATTGGAAAACCCTGCCCTCCGGTCGTTCCTGGAGAAGCACATCACTCTCCAGATCCCCGATGAAAGCTGGATTCGAAAGCACTACCTCGACAATTGCTACGACGAGGCCTTGGCGGGGATCCGTGCCGACCTCGGACAGCAGCCCATCTGGCTGTCCGTCGACGAGACGACCGATTCGGCAGGTCGATATGTGGCCAACATCATCGCGGGACGCTTGTCCAAGGAGGGGTACTTTCGTCCCCACCTCGTCCAGTGCATGTTTCTGGAGAAGACCAACTCCGGGGAGATCGTGCGTGCAGTCAATGACACGCTGCGCTATCTTTGGCCTGATTTCAAGCCGGAGTGCCTCAAGGTCCTCGTCAGCGACGCCGCGGCCTATATGATCAAGGCCGGCCATGCCCTGAAGGAACTCTTCCCAGACTTGCTGCATGTGACTTGCGTTGCCCACGCGCTCCACCGTGTCTGCGAGACAGTCCGAGAAATGTTCAAGGACGTCAACGACCTGATTGCCATGACGAAGAAGGTGTTCGTCAAAGCCCCGTCGCGTGTTGTCTTTTGGAAGGAGCAGCAGCCCAATCTTTCTCTCCCCCCGGAGCCCATTCTGACTCGGTGGGGGACGTGGATCGACGCCGCGGTGTTTTACGCCGAGCACTTCGAGGCCGTCAAGGACATTGTGGACCAGCTGAACGATGACGACGCGATGGCAATCCGGAGTGCCAAGGACCTGTTCGGAAAGGCGGACATCAAGCTCAGTTTGGTCTTCTTAAATGCCCACGTGTCGTTCATCCCGAAGATCCTTAAGCAGCTGGAGGAGGCCGGCATGGAGCTGGCCAAGGCCTTCCAGCTCCTTGATCAGGCCAAGGAGGAGCTCAAAAAGATCCGAGGCTGCCGTAAGGAGATCCTGCTCACCAAGTTCAAGGCGGTGCTGCAGCGCAATCCCGACATTGGTGTGCTGAGGACAGTGGCTTTGATCCTGGATGGAGATCAGCACGGATCTGAGGTTGGTGTGCCGGCTGGAGTCAAGCTTGCCGACATCCCCCTCTTGAGGTACTGCCCCATCGTCAGCGTCGACGTGGAAAGGTCCTTCTCCGTCTACAGAAACGTCCTCACCGACCGCCGACACCGCCTCACCAAGGAGAACATTACCAAGATAATGATTTCAAACACCTACTTTAACCGTTCCTAAAAGGGTCTTGTCAATTTCTTCTAGTCCTCTACTTATCAAACAATGCGGTTGCAATAAAGGTACCTGAACGTCATTTTTTACCTGTTTACTAGCCCAGAGTGCTTAATGTGGTGCAGGAAAAAGCTTACCATTTTTTGTTCTTTTTTTGACTGATTTCTGAAAAACTTGGTAATAATAAAAAATGAATAAAACGGGGGAAAAAAATATTTCGGGATTTTTTCACATAAAAAAAAAAAATTCCGCTTTTCAAAACATAAAAGGCCTATTTTCTTAACATAAAAATCCGTAGTCTACTGAGTCATGGGATATGAATATGAATGAATGATCGTTTTTAAGGCCATTTTCCCCACTAGAGTGGGGGTTAGCCTTGCTGGCCCCATGACAATCATGGTTCCCTGTTTGAGGCAATGTTTTTATGGCCGGATGCCCTTCCTGACGCCAACCCTTAGTCGCCTCTTACGATGCGCAGGGATACGGTGTACCTATTCTAAACCGGGGTACACACCAGGATCATTCATCCCAGCAAGCTGGTACTCAATTTGCCGACCTCGGAAGGATGACAGGCTGAGTCAACCCCCCTGGTGTTAATTCAGCGATCGACCGGGATTACGAACCCAGGATCCTAGGATCCCAAGCCGGCACCCTAACCGCTAAGCCAACACCATGGATATCATGAGAGATTAATGTTATAGTTTTCCAGCCAGGCACCTCTTGCTGATCTCCAACAACATGCAGTGTAACAGCATGCTGTCTGCTCCTCACAGTTTGTGCCGTCAACTCTACATCAATCGCCGTGCATTTCTGATCATACACAGCTGTCATGGAGTCTGTCATTGGCACCTAGAGTTGGTGAGCATAACAAGTTATGAGTAGTCATAACAAGCAGTGATAGTACAAAGAGGGCCCTGGTGAGGACAGAGCATTTTTGAGGTTTTCTAGCATTATTTTAGTCTTTCCATTGTGCAGCAGTGACACCAAACTGTTGTTGATTCATCCGGATGCATTGCCTTGTGCAGAATATGCTAGTACATTCATGGTTACATTGGTTGTTCTTCCATGGAACCCAATTTTACAATAAACTGTAGCTCACACCTGTGCCAAAATAAAGTTTCCATACAAAATAAAGTTTCCATACGGAGGGGTTTTCGGACAGAGAAATGTATGGCTTTTATGACCAGCGAGGCAATGCCTCGTTATACTGTACCTTCATGACAGTGAGCTAAATAGCAAAGCACTGCAGTCGTTGCAATTGGCAGTTGTCAGAACAAAAACGGGTTTGCAAAAACAAAGTTTTGGACACGTAGGCCCACTGACAGGTGTCCAATGGAATGACAAACCAGTATATTAAGAAATCCACCATGTTGTACTTGCAGGCATTCCAGATTACGAGCCAGCCAGTCAGACTGAAATTAATTATCTGCTCCCTTTGAGACATTGCCACTGAAGGACAAAGTATTGCAATTCTCAATCCATGCTCCAGCTGGAAGATCACAGGGGGTTTGAGCTTCAGGTGAGCCAGTGCAGGTTCAAGGTGGATTGTGGGTGCTTCTTACAGGGAAATGGATGCAGCTGGAATTTCAAATGTGGGTAGAATACAAATGCATACACATGTCCAGTATGACTTGAGTAATGTACCATGGGACCTCTGATGTTTGCAAGTGGATGAGACAACTCGTTTTCAAAAAAGAGAGCGAACACAAGAAGCCACCGTACAATGTGGGTGGAATCTAATTGTATTCGATCACACTTTCAGCAAACTTTTAGGATGGGCATTTAGACATCAATGATTCCTCTTCCTGAGCTATTCTCACTAATTACCAGTCTTAAAGCAATTGATTTGACAAACACGTTTCTTTTTCCAGTGGATTTTGTCACAAACGCAATTCCACCGCCCGCTTGTTTTTTTTCTGCTGAGCTCCCAACTACATCATTTGTCCGTGACATCGAAGAACAGTTTGTTGTTGAGGGAAGCATTAATCATGTGTTCATATCTGCTCAATGTTTTATATCCTCCCCCTCATGTAGCACATTTCAGTTTTGCTCTTTTGTAGAGGCCTTCAGGGGAAAAAATGAAATTAAAATTGCCATCCTCACCAATGATCAGGATTATTGGTGAAACCGAATCCAGTATTCTTCTTCTTCTTAATCTGCACTTTCTATTGAAGCAAGAAAGTAAGTGTAAGTACTATCTTACTTTGTGCCAATTCTTATTCTACCTCTTCTTATAGTTAATGCATCTTATCCTGTTATTCAATTATAAATTCCATCTCCTGGTTGTCTCATGGACCGTGATGCATCTCTTTTGCTGATGTAGTGCCGCTGTATTTGGAATTTGGCCACGGTGCTGGTACATACTCTTTTTAAAAGGCGCAGTGGGATCTTTTTTTCCCCCATCAGCAAATGGTAGCAGATAATACATCCAGCATAATTTTTCTGCAAAGGATGGCACGCTCATTGAAGTGGCGCTCGGCCTGCGAAGCACCAGAGTGACAGATTGAGTCTGGTTGAGAATTGAAGCCAGAGTGGTCAACTCAAAGCTACCCTGTTCTGAGCTATCAATACCTCTGTTAACCCATTTTGTGCCAATATTTATGACTAATCATCAAAAGATCGTCAAATCTGTGTCAAACTCACTCTTTTTTTTAACAACAATTTTGTACAGTATCAGACTGTTTGTACTGAAAACATTAATACAGATGTCAACCTGGTGTTGGCTTAACGGTTAGGGTGCTGGCTGGGGATCCTCGGAACCTGAATTCGAATCCCGGTGCTTTGTTGAATTAATGCCAGGGGGATTGACTCAGCCTGTCATCCTTCCGAGGTTGGCAAATTGAGTACCAGCTCATGGGTAATTGAGGCTGATATTCATCAGCGGCACCAAACGCACCTCCAGAGAAATGATGCAACCAACAGCCACAGGCTGCATACAAAACAACAACTAAATATGACTAAAGTGAAAGATTGTAGTTAAAAGTAAATTTGATGTGTTTACCTATACCATCTAGTTTCGCTTACGATATAACGGGTGACCATGCCTATGTTCACAGGTGGCTCCACAATGAGTTACCTCCTAATACAAGTCCAGTATTAACGTTTACACCTCTCGATATGAGAAGAGAATAGTGCAAAAAACAAACAAAAAAAAAGCCAAAGCAGACATGCATTAGGACGTTATTCCTCTTTTACTGTGAGAAGCGATGTCAACCATGTGATTTTCCAAATATTTTGTCCTTTCATTTGGCACGTTTTGGCTTGGTGTATTTGTAAGGATTTGATTGTGACAGATGGATTCTCATCCCTATGCCATGTCCAATGTATGGAAACTCAGGAATATGGAATACAAATTTCCCATTAAATCATGAGGCATCTCAAATTCTAGCGAAGGGGTCATACTTGGTAGAAATTCTAGACGTGTCACTGGACCATCTCATCCTCAACAATTGTGGTTCATAAGAATATTGAGTGCCTTGTGTTTGCATCACAATTATGTTTTTTTATAATGAAATTTCATCACAAATGATCCTTTAAGTTTGAAAAAATTCTTTTTTCATACCAGGAACCCAAATGCATTTGTTTCACCATCTCTGAATACAAAATGAAGTCGTATTGTCCATAGAGTGCTGCATTTATAAAATGAATTCCAAGTTACCAAAGAACTAAAACCTGAGGATTCATGAGGGTCTTTCATAACATGTGTGTGTGTGTGTGTGTGTGTGTGTGTGTGTGTGTGTGTGTGTGTGTGTGTGTGTGTGTGTCGTTGATTGTTATCTCTATATGTGGGTTTCAGAAGGTGGAAGAGAGGCCTCCCAGGTCTCAAAGTACCCACCTGTGTGTATGTGTGTGTGTCGTTGGTTGTTATCTCCATATACGGGTTTCAGAAGGTGGAACGGAGTCCTTCCAGGTCTCAAAGTACCCACCTGTGTGTGCGCATGCGTGTGTGTGCGTGTGTGTTTTTTGGTGTGGATGCATGTGTGTTTTTGTGAGTGTGAGTGTGTTTGTGTGTGCGTGTTTGTGTGTGTGTGTGTGTGTGTGTGTGTGTGTGTGTGTGTGTGTGTGTGTCGTTGGTTGTTATCTCCATATGCGGGTTTCAGAACGTGGAATGGAGTCCTCCCAGGTCTCAAAGTATCCACCTCCCTTTGTGTGTGTGTGTGTGTGTGTGTGTGTGTGTGTATGTGTGTTTTGTGTGTGTGTGTGTGTGTGTGTGTGTGTGTGTATGTTTTTGTGTGTGCATGTGTTCCTGAACTTATCCATAGATTAAAACAACTAGTCAGACATATGCTAACACAGGGAGCTACAGTTAGCAGATTAAAACAAGTTTTCTTTAAGATCATAAAATGACACCAAATATAATTAATGAAATACAATATGAATAGTAAAAATATTAATGAGATATTTATTTAAATACATTATCAAAAATATGAATATATATTAAACCAATTTCAGTTGTTGCTAGGAGACAAGGCAGCATGTTAAAAAATTGTTGTACGTAACTGTTTGAATATTTGAATAACAGTTTTATCCAGAAGCCTGGTGTTGGCTTAGCGGTCAGGGTGCCGGCTTGGGATCCTGAGTTCGAATCCCGGTCGATCGCTGAATTAACGCCAGGGGGGTTGACTGAGCCTGTCATCCTTCCGAGGTCGGCAAATTGAGTACCAGCTTACTGGGATGAATGATCACGGTGTGTACACCGTATCCCTGCGCATCGTAAGAGCGTGACCAAGGGTTGGCGTCAGGAAGGGCATCCGGCCATAAAAACATTGCCTCAAACAGGGAACCATGATTGTCATGGGGCCCGCAAGGCTAACCCCCGCTCTAGCGGGGAAAATGGCCTTAAAACGATCATTCATTCATTCATTCATTCATAGTTTTATCCAGATGGTGGGTGGTTGTCCTGGTCGGTGGACATGTTATATTTAAGGTAGGATGTGCATGATTTAATATATTATCATATAATAGAATATGTGATGGGAGTTGTAACTATGTGATAATATATTAATTCCTCTGGAGAATAAAGTTTGGTTAGTGATGTTGCATTGATGGGTTGACTGACTTCCTGGAGGCAACTGAGGTTGTGGATCTACTGATGTAGATAATCTACTGATGTGGATCCATGACCGAGGTTGTGGATCTACTGATGTAGATAATCTACTGATGTGGATCCATGACCGAGGTTGTGGATCTACTGTTGTAGATAATCCAATGATGTGGATCCATGACCGAGGTTGTAGATCTACTGATGTCGATAATCTACTGATGTGGATCCATGACCGAGGTTGTGGATCTACTGTTGTAGATAATCCAATGATGTGGATTCCTGACCGAGGTTGTAGATCTACTGATGTCGATAATCTACTGATGTGGATCCATGACCGAGGTTGTGGATCTACTGATGTAGATAATCTACTGATGTGGATCCATGACCGAGGTTGTAGATCTACTGATGTCGATAATCTACTGATGTGGATCCATGACCGAGGTTGTGGATCTACTGTTGTAGATAATCTACTGATGTGGATCCATGACCGAGGTTGTAGATCTACTGATGTAGTTAATCTACTGATGTGGATCCATGACCGAGGTTGTAGATCTACTGATGTCGATAATCTACTGATGTGGATCCATGACCGAGGTTGTGGATCTACTGTTGTAGATAATCTACTGATGTGGATCCATGACCGAGGTTGTAGATCTACTGATGTCGATAATCTACTGATGTGGATCCATGACCGAGGTTGTGGATCTACTGTTGTAGATAATCCAATGATGTGGATCCATGACCGAGGTTGTAGATCTACTGATGTAGTTAATCTACTGATGTGAATCCATAACCGAGGTTGTGGATCATCTGATGTAGTTAATCTACTGATGTGGATCCATAACCAAGGTTGTGGTTTGACTGATGTAGATAATAATCTACTAATGTGGATCCATGACTGAGGTTGTAGATCCACCGTTTGGAGAGGTCCTGGGCTGAAAGGATCGAAACCTCGAGGGAGAACGGTGCCCAGCTGATGATCGGTGCGGTCGGGAAACCATTCAATTGCTTACAGGTTACGGTTCTTGCTTTAGGTAGGGGAACTATGTTTGAGGTTTACAATTTAAATAAAGTTGAATATGGGACGTTGTGAAATTAACATAATTTACAGCAATCCGTTCAATTATATTGAAGTTTAGGAACAACTGAAACTGTATAATTAAGTGTGTGTGTGTGTGTGTGTGTGTGTGTGTGTGTGTGTGTGTGTGTGTGTGTGTGTGTGTGTGTGTGTATGTATGTGTATGATAGATTTGTGGTGAACAGAAATGAAAAAAAACAAGATGTGCACGCAAGTTGCTGTTATCGGCTGCCATCTCCACACATGGGTGGGTTTCAGGAGGTGGAACCAGGTCTCAAACTATCCGTGTGTGTGTGTGTGTGTGTGTGTGTGTGTGTGTGTGTGTGTGTGTGTGTGTGTGCGGTTTTTTGATATCATGCAAAAATCTCGATGAGGTTTTCATTGTGAGCTATAAACATAAATGTCTTGCCCATCTCGTGTGAATTTCTCCGTCATTTCCATTGGAATCGTAAGGATGAGTGAGAAGTAAATAAGTGATGGTAAATTCATCATGCTCCAGGTCGTCAACTCTTTCAGAGTTGGGGTATGTAAAATATTGACTTAAAGGTCTACTGAGGATGTGTATGCTAAAAGGGGGGGAGGTAAATATACAGTAGATGGGCAGGCAGGATGACAATCTAAAGCTATAGACAACCTTCTGTTACTTAAAATTAGTTATTGTGCGTCATAAAGCCTGTGGGGAACAAGATAGAGTGTTTAACAATTCAGAGAATGAAGTAAAAATTGCAAAAACAAATTAGATATACTCTTTATGCATAAAACAAATTGGAATAAAAAAAAAACATTTTTAACTTAAGCACTCATATGAAATCACTCCAAAACAGCCCTTGGTGATATGGTCATCGATTGCGCAAAAATAAAAAATTAAAGTAAAATATCGACCCAGTTGGAAGCAGCAAAGTATAAATCTCCCAATTAGTGGAATTGTGGCACATCTGCTCCTTAATAAGAGGCTATGGTGGGATAATAAACAAAAGTTTAAAAGTGGTGGAGAGGGAGGAGGTGAGTACCAAAGTAATGTATTTTCCATGTAAAGCACACTTTCTCTTCCACATCACGTTTCGTTGTCAGCCAGCATGCTACTTCCTATAGAAATGGAAATTAAACAAATCGGATTGTTTCACCTAAACTTAAGAACTGTTTTGGTTGAAATTTTCTCTCGTTTCCCATCTGTATCACCCCGTTTCCATATTAACGGTTGATATGTTACACGATGTTTCATGGTTAGTCCGATTGCATGTTCTGCATTATATTTATTTTCTTCGATAAATTTTAGAGTATTTTCTCCTTCTTTTCTTGCTTTTTTAAATCTCCTATTTAGTAAAAAAAAAAAATATTATACAACAATCCACCATTTACAGTGCATTCAGAAAGTATTCAGACCCCTTCACTTTTTTCACATTTTGTTATGTTGCAGCCTTATGCTGAAATCGTTTAAATTCATTTTTTCCCTCATCAATCTACACTCAATACCCCATAATGACAAAGAGAAAACAGGATTTTAGAAAGTTTTGCAAAATTATTAAAAAGAAAAAACTAAAATATCACCTTGACATAAGTATTCAGACCCTTAACTCAGTACTTAGTTGAAGCACCTTTGACAGCGATTACAGCCTCGAGTCGTCTTGGGTATGACGCGACAAGCTTTGCACACCTGGATTTGGGGATTTTCTGCCATTCTTCTCTGCAGATCCTCTCAAGCTCTGTCAGGTTGGATGGGGACCGTTGGTGGACAGCCATTTTCAGGTCTCTCCAGAGATGTTCGATTGGGTTCAAGTCAGGGCTCTGGCTGGGCCACTCAAGGACCTTCACAGAGTTGTCCCTAAGCCACTCCTGCGTTGTCTTGGCTGTGTGCTTCGGGTCATTGTCCTGTTGGAAGGTGAACCTTCGGCCCAGTCTGAGGTCCTGAGCACTCTGTTTCAGGTTTTCATTAAGGATATCTCTGTACTTTGCTCTGTTCATTGTTCCCTCAACCCTGACCAGTCCCCCAGTCCCTGCTGCTGAAAAACACCAACCACAGCATGATGCTGCCACCACCATGCTTCACCGTTGGGATGGTATTGGGCAGGTGATGAGCGGTGCCTGGTTTCCTCCAATACATGGTGCTTAGAATTGAGGCCAAGCAGTTCAATCTTGGTTTCATCAGACCACAGAATCTTGTTTCTCACAGTCTCAGAGTCCTTCAGGTGTTTTTTGCAAACTCCAAGCGGGCTTTCATGTGTCTTTCACTGAGGAGAGGCTTCCGTCTGGCCACTCTGCCATAAAGCCCAGATCGGTGGAGTGTTGCAGTGATGGTTGTCCTTCTGGAAGTTTCTCCCATCTCCACACAGGATCCCTGGAGCTCAGCCAGAGTGACCATCGGGTTCTTGGTCACCTCTCTTACCAAGGCTCTTCTCCCCCGATTGCTCAGTTTGGCCGGGCGGCCATCTCTAGGAGGAGTCCTGGTTGTTCCAAACTTCTTCCATTTAAGAATTATGGAGGCCACTGTGCTTTGGGAACTTTGAATGTAGCAGAATTTTTTTTGTAGGCTTCTCCAGATCTGTGCCTCGACACAATCCTGTCTCTGAACTCTGCAGGCAGTTCCTTCGACCTCATGGCTTGGTGTTTGCTCTGATATGCATTGTCAGCTGTGGGACCTTATATAGACAGGTGTGTGCCTTTCCAAATCATGTCCAATCAATTGAATTTACCACAGGTGGACTCCAATCAAGGTGTAGAAACATCTCAAAGATGATCAAGAGAAATGGGAGGCACCTGAGCTAAATTTCAAGCGTCATAGCAAAGGGTCTGAATACTTATGTCAATGTGATATTTCAGTTTTTTTCTTTTTAATAAATTTGCAAAACTTTCTAAAATCCTGTTTTCTCTTTGTCATTATGGGGTATTGAGTGGAGATTGATGAGGGAAAAAATGAATTTTAATGATTTCAGCCTCAGGCTGCAACATAACAAAATGTGAAAAAAGTGAAGGGGTCTGAATACTTTCTGAATGCACTGTATGACTTATCTTCTACCCTTTTTTCCCCTCTTTCAGGAAAAAAAAAAAAAAACTTCTGTTTGTCACATGACAACGTGTTAATTGAACCCATCATATTACAGGGTCTGTGCGGAGAAATTGCTGGGACAAGCTTGGGTGTTGTTAGTTACCGAATTTAACAGTGGGTGTTGTTAGTGCAAACTCTAAGAGTAAGAGAGCTGCCAATTAAATACTAATACTGGAGGCATCTCACACATTTATATTCCACCTACATTAGTCATTTTACGTTGTTTCATTTCAGGCCATCTGTCCAACAGGAAGAATAAAACACAACCAAAGTTGCTTGTCAGTCAAGAAATTGTTCAAGTGCAAAGTGAATAAAATACCGTGTTTTCGTGGACTTCAGCCCTGTACCACAGGTCCAGCCAGCATGGTGAGCTTGCCTAACAAAACCTCTGTTGTTATTATTTTCACTTCAGCAGAGTGAGCAAAAGAAAATTTAGTCGAGGAACAAGAATAAAGTAGAGAAGGTGTGGGATAAAACTGAGTGAGAAAAGATTGGATGACGAGTACCAGACGGATAAATAGGAGAAGATAGTAAGAAGAAACAGCAAAATAAAATATGAATGCTGATGCAGGTGAGGATGAAGATGAAATTGGAAGAACAGTGGGTGAAAGAAGCAGTGGTCAATCGAGTGAGGAATGAAACTACATGAAAGGAAAAAAGGCCAGAGAAGTGATGAGTATGAGATGTGGGTTAGGGTGAGATAAACAGAGAGGCTGGGGTTGCGGTACCTGTAAGGGGTTCGGTAGAGGGCGTGCTGCCCAGGGTGAGGGGGTGAGGAGGGGAGGTGATGAGCGGCAAGTCTGGGTGAGGCAGGAGGGAACAATAAAATAAATAGACAAACAAATAAATGAATGGGAAATAAAACAACTCCTGTGATCCACAAGTTTTGGAACTGATTTTGAATTCTTATTTTCTTCAACAAATCAGTCCTTCAACTTATTGATCACAAGAGAATGAATAATAATCACAACAATCATAAACAAAAAAATGAATGTATACAAGCTCACAAAAACAAACATGATGTTATTTAAAAAAAGAAAAAGAAATGAAAAGCCCCAGAATCTGAATGTCAGATATGGATTCCACACAACCTTTCTCTACTTAGTTGGCATTGCCCAACGTTTCATTCAATTATAGTTCCTGGGCAGTAATTAAAAACTAGAGCTTCCAGGGAAGCAGAACTCAACTGAACTGACTGGACAACTTTAAAGTAGGTCAGTTGTCTGTACTAGATTTGACTTAAGATAGCAACCTACCATGTGTGGTAAGAGTCTCACACACCAAGTTTGATCAAAATCCATAAATATTTGTGGACGTTAAAGTCTTAACGTCGTTTTGGAGCTGAAAACAATATGGCGGCCTATGGTGGCCATTTTGTGACGGATCGGGTTGGAATGCAATAGCAACCTACCTTGTGTGGTAAGGGTTAAACATTCTAAGTTTGATCAAAATCTGTTAATATTTGTGGACGCTGGAGTGTTAACGCCGTTTTCATGACCAAAAACAAAATGGTCGCCTAAGTCCGCCATTTTTCAACGGATCGGGCTGAAATGTAATACCAACCTGGTCCTTGGGGGTAAGGATGCTGCATGTCAAGTTTGATCAGAATCGGTTGATATTTGTGGACGCTGGAGTGTTAACGTCGAAAAGTTAACGGACGACAAACGACGGACGCCGGAGGGTTCAGTATGTGATGAACTCAACTGGACGGTAGTCCAGTTGAGTTAAAAATATAAAAAATTTGATGGACTCCCCCACACCCACACGGAACTCCTAGATTACTTTAACTCGTGTAGGTTAATCAAAATGATATCTTTACTGTTTTAATTTTAATTACATCCCAACTTCAACACAAATTCAGCTTGTAACATCCCCAAGCTCAGCCTTTTAAGTCAATCACTCCCTAATTAATTAACAATGAAACACTGCAAAACTCACTCACCATCTCTACACAATTTGTTCCCCAGATTGATTCGAGCAGCTCTGAATGTTTCTCACAATCACAAACTCGAGTTTTAATCAAAACCTGTCATCCCAGACACACCAAGGAATAATGCCCCCCTTTATGTGCCGCACCTCAACATCGGCCCTATCTCATTCTTACATTCACTCACAAATGGATCCACAAACAACACCACCACAAACTCAAGCAGGAGCAACTACAAATAGGGCTTCAGAAAAAATACAACCTACACCAGAAATGTAACCACAGACGAAACTAGAATAGCATTCAGTAGAGCGCATACATCTGCTCGGCTAAACAGTTTACGTTTAGTATCCCACTGATAGGCCAGATCTGGATTCGAATCTTCACCAAAATCGAATCAATTTGTCCTTGTCACACACCCAAACTGTCCACCAAGTTTCATCCTAATCCATCCATAACTCTTTGAGATATTGTGCTATATATCGATTTTAGAGCCCTATCACTCAATGGTGAAGAATCACTTAAAAATCATCGGATCCGGATCTTCACCCAAATCTAATCAATTCGTCCTTGTCGCATAGCCAACCTCTCCACCAACTCTCGTCTGAATCCGTCCACAACTTTTTGAGATATCCTGTTCACAAACAGACAGACAGACAGACAGACAGGAAGGAGTGAAAACATAACCTCCATTCACCTTTGGTGTCGGAGATAACTACAAATTAAATCACAAAGTAAACCTCAAACTTGAATCTATGGAGGGTGGTTCAAGGTTGATGTGACTTTCTATTGTAGAACAATAATAGGACATTGTCAAAGTTTTGTACGAGCATACCCAGCTAACACAACACCGTTGGGCCAACGTTGGACCAACGTCAAAAACTATAGCCCAGCCAACATCGGCCCGACAAAGTTAAGTCTCAGGCGACTAAATGGGGGACCGACCTTTGATGGGAGGGTGGCACGACGTTGGACCAACGGTGTTGTGTTAGCTGGATATTATTTACCCTGAGCAAGTTATACAGGAAGTGACATCCTCGCTGGTCAAAGCATTTTGGGTAAAACCAAAATGGCAGCCAACAGTCAAGTGGGCTGTGGAAGTCACATAGTCATGTGACTGTCATTAAGTTCATTGTCAAGGGGAGCATCCAACCAGCTGGAATTCACAGGAGACTGTCTGCACAGCTTGTTAATGTCTTTCACATAGTTGTGTGTTCTAATGGTGCAGCAAGCTAAAAAAAAATTGCTGCAAGTTAGTGAGTGATCCTGTGCATTCTCACCTGTCACTCAAGTAAATGTTAAAATGTGTTGAACAGCTATAATTTTGGAGAATAGCTGGATTATTACATGTGAAATTGCAGAGGATTTGCATGCCAGTGTTGGAAGTGTGGAAGCAATCATGAATTTGCAAATTCAATGAAGTTAGTGTATTGAAGGCATAAGACCTCATGTTTGATCAAAAGGCGATTCGTGCAGTGGTCATCGCAACAGAGCTCCTGGAATGCTGCCGGAGAAGGAATCAAGGAAATGATTCCTCGAAGATTCCTCATGATGATGATGCTCCTGATGCTCATTTTGCCGACCTCAGAAGGACGACAGGCTGAGTCAACCCACCTGGTGTTATTTCAACGGCATGACAGGGGCTCACACTCAAGACCCTAAGATCTTAAGCCAGTCACCTTAACCGTTAAGCAAAGACCAGGCTGAAGAAGACTGCGACTTGTGATGGTCGTGGTTCCGTCATGCCGGAGTCGAAGTAAACCAGCATTCAATGGAGATATTCTTTATCCCAACCAACAAAAAGATTCAAGGTCAGCCATGAGCCAGGAAGTTTATGGTGATAGTGTTTTGGGGGCTTAATGATTTAATCCACGTGGAAATTCTTGAATATATGAAAAGCATTAATTTACAGTACTACGGTTTTTTTTTGTATACTGAATCGAGGCTCGTGAAAGAGCTAACATTTATTTCACAAACAAATCAACCAGACAAACAAAATATACAAAAAGAGGGAGCGGAAGACAAGATGGGGAGAGAAGGGGAAGCACACAACCACAACATTTGAGAGCAGGGAGAAGTGTGGGAGGGAGAGGGCTTGGGGGCAGGAGGCGTGGGATGGGGAGGGGAGGGGGTGGGGGGGGAGAGGTATAAAACACAAGGGGACCGAAATTAGCGGGGGTAGAAAAGATCAAGATTTTGGTTTTTTTTTTTGTATACTGAATCGAGGCTCGTGAAAGAGCTAACATTTATTTCACAAACAAATCAACCAGACAAACAAACGTGACTTGTTGTGGAATATACAAACGAAGGCCGGGAATGCTCTCAGAGCATAGCTTGTGATTACAGTACTACTAATTCTAGCGGATATGGGTTGTGAAGATAGATATAAGTCATCCCCCATTCAATCCAAACATGTCACTTTGTGATTCTCATCTCTTTGGACCACTCAGAGAACATGTGTGGCTTCTTCCTCTTCTTTTTTATGCAGCAAAAGGTTGCATGGTAGCATCACTGGCTGTGCCGCTTCTGAAACAACCTCTGTAGATTGGAGCAGGAACTTGGATATTGGACAGGGTGCTGGCGATAACTTGCCTAGACTTCATGAATATCGTGGGATCTTTAATGTCCACCAACTCATGCCGGCAGATGTCACACCAAGTTTAAGGTACAACCGAGGGATGGCAATACAGGCTAAACAGCTCTTAATGGTGAGTGGGTATACCTCTAGGGCCTAGGCCATCCTGCCAGCACTGTGTGGCATTAAGTCGACGAATAATGACATCAAACCAGATGTCCTGAAACGGAAACAGTGTACCTGTGCCAAGTATCTCCCCACCACACCACCCTCACCCCACCGCTGCCAACTCCCCTTACTCCCCCACTTTAATTTCAAAACTCCACGTCGACCTTTAACTTCTATTACATAAAGTAAGCCACCAAACTCAACCTCAACAAAATTGTAAACTTACCCACAGACTAAAACACAACTTCAACTAGAACGGAACTCGGTAGAGCGCACACCTCAGCCAGGCTGAACAGTTTACATTTCGTATCCCACTGATAGGCTGGATCTGGATTCGTACCTGAACCGAAATCTAATCTGTTTGTTCTTGTCACCTATCCAGCTCGTCCACCAGGTTTTGTCATAATCCGTCCAAAAGTTCTTGAGATATCATGCTATATATGTCATTTTAGCCCGATCTCTCAATTGTGAAGGATCACTTAAAAATTCTCGTCTGAAGAATCACTTAAAATTGTCGTATCTGGATCCGTATTCGGATCTTCACCAAAGTCGAACAGATTAGTGCTTATCACACACTCAACTTGTCCACCAAGTTTCGTCCGAATGCGTCCATAACTTCTTGAGATATCCTGCTCACAGACAGACAGACAGACAAACAGACAGATAAGCAGACAGACAAACAGACAGAGAGACAGACAGTCAAACTGACAGACTGACAAACAGACAGAATGACAAACAGACAGACTGACAAACAGACAGAGAGACAGACAGACAAACCGACAGACTGACAAACAGACAGACTGACAAACAGACAGACAGACAGAGAGACAGACAGAGAGACAGACAGACAAACAGACTGACTGACAAACAGACAGACTGACAAACAGACAGACAGACAAACAGACAGAGAGACAGACAGAGAGACAGACAGACAAACTGACAGACTGACAAACAGACAGACTGACAAACAGACAGACAGACAAACAGACAGAGAGACAGACAGAGAGACAGGGCAGTCAAACTGACAGACTGACAGACAGACAAACTGACAGACTGACAGACAGACAAACAGACAGAGAGACAGACAGAGAGACAGACAGAGAGTCAGACAGAGAGACAGACAGAGAGACAGACAGACAAACCGACAGACTAACAAACAGACAGACAGACAAACAGGGGTGTAAACATAACCTCCGTCCACCTTTGGTAGTGGAGGTAAAGGTAAATAAGCTATAAGGTAAAGGTAAATAAGGTAAATAATAAGGTAAATAAGGTAAAGGTAAATAAGAGCGAACTAAGGGCAAACCCATACATATATAATGGCAAACTCAAGCATACATTCATTCACCAACTCATTTAAAACGTGATTCATAAACGCAATCAGATTTTCATTTCCTCTCTATCTGCACAGGATCACTAGATCACTTTTATTCCAAGTCTAATTTGCCTCAACCCGGATATTGATCAAACCGATGAGAATGTGTCATGCTTTCCAGCACATTAATATACCAAAGGGTCTTGAAGGATAATAGTTTTTATCTAATTTCGAACGGAAAAAAATAAAATAAAATAATAAATAAATAAGGTAACCCTCACACAACAACGCATGTCATTTGAAAATACTGAATTTGACACAAGGTGACCAGTTCAGAAATTATGAATAATTAACTCAGCAAGCTCTTGAAAAATTAACATCACCCTGTGCAAAAAAGGAAGATGCAAATGCATGGCATGGTTATACGTGAAATATTATGCGTGCAGTGCGCCAATTATGAATTTGAAATGAAAAATGGAGGAAGGTGAATGATGTGATGAATTTTAAGGAAATGCATAGAGAGTAGAGGAAAAGGAAAGTTGTGAGAAAGAGGAGGTAATTGGAGGAGAGGACAACCTGAGCTCGATGTTTGTTTTCCAATTGAGCTCTCAGCTTTCAACCTCGTGATATTCACCAACAAACTACCCAAGTTATACGTCTTCATTTCATGATAGCCCCACATCAGGTGGATCTCTCTCACCTGGCTATATATCATCCGGATTCCCAGGTCTAACATATCCACTACTCTCAGCTCCTCATCGTCTAGATTCTAACTTCAGGCTTTCATAACCAGATGATGTACCCCCACTGCCAGACTCCCTAAATATATGGATTCCCATCACTTGGGTCACCACCCTGAAGATAGCCACCATCTTTATTCCCGCAACTACGATCCCCGCTCCAACTGCCTGACTCTCCATCACTTATCTCCCCATCCTCCGACTTCCTTTCATTAACATTCCATGCCTGGCTCCACAGCTCCCCATCACCAGGCTACACATCACCTAACTCTCTCCCACACACCTCCTATCTAGCTGATCAACTCTCAGGTCCTTCCATTCCAGACAAATTGAACATGCGTTTTTATCATGTTCATTATCTACACTCCTCCCACCTCCCCTAACATTTTTATAACTGTCTGATACTCCCTTATCAACAACGTTGTACATCTCCTAAGCTTTGTCTGTGTGTGAATTTAATCACTTTTCACATAGACTTATATCAAGCATAGCATTTGTACATGGACATATACTCGTACAAGGCAACTCAGACAGAAAATGATCATCTGGTCCCTCCACTCAAGCACAATGTACATACTGCAACAACTTAAGTGATGACAGCTGCAGATAGTTCACGATGAAAGTGAGAGATCTTCACAAGGCATCACCATGGACCACTAACCAAAGGTGCAGTGTTCAATTCACCATCTCACTATAATTCACCAAATGTCCGTCCGTCCGTTCGAAGGTACCGCAAAAACGGCTCAACCGATCGCAACGATATTTTGGGTGGGTATTCCTGGGACCCCTGGGAGTAAAATAGGCTATTGTAGCGGCTGCCGCTGGGGTTTCACAATCGCCTTGCACCTATCAAGGACGCGGAGCGATCACCATGCCGGGCTCGTCCAGGACGCCCGGGCAGGCCCGCGCTCAACTTGCCAGGCCTCGGTCGGGACGCCCGGGCATGCCCGGGCATGCCCGGGCAGGCTCGCCCTCAACTTGCCAGGCCGCAGCCAGGACGCTGGGCCACGCCCCCTGGCGCCGGGCCTGGGCAAACCCCCTGGGTTAATAGATATATATTGCTGACCGATAAACGGGTTTTCAGAGTGCCTGAGTGTTTGATTTCAATAAAGCAACTCAGATGAATTCCAGCTTTTTGTCGCGTCCATTCTTCTGATCGACGTGGGAGCCCCAGCTCCTTCATTGGTGACCTATCGACATGGACACGGCAGTCGCCCTTAAACTGCCTACCTTCTGGGAGGCTCACGCTGCGGTTTGGTTCGCACAGGCGGAGTCCCTGTTCGCCCTGCGAGGCATCACGGCCGACGACACCCGCTTCCACCATGTGGTAGCTGCGCTCGGGTCGGCTACCGCAGCCCGCGCCCTGAGCCTCCTCGAAAGCCCGCCAGCCGCTGACAAATACGGCGCGATTAAGCAGCTTCTCCTCGATGCTTTCGCCCTCCCATCGGCGGAACGCGCACGGCGCCTGCTCGAACTGCCTGAGCTCGGCGACACGCGCCCTTCCGAGCGAATGGACTACATGCTTTCACTGCTCGGCGAGCACTCTCCGGCATTCCTGTTCCGGGAGCTGTTCCTCCGTCAGCTGCCTAACCCAGTACGCCTCGCCCTGGCAAGCACGACGATCACAGATCCCCGGGCCCTTGCCAGAGAAGCCGACAAGATCTCCGCTGCAGGACGGCGCATCGCAGCGGCGACATGGGACCCACCGCCGTCCGACGCAACAACCATGGCGCCCGAGCACCCGGCACGGTCGACGGCCGAACTGCCGACGCAATTGGCGGCCGCTCTACCGTGCCGACCACCTCCACCCGACCAAGCGTGGTGTTACTATCATGCCAGGTTCGGACAAAAGGCCCGGACATGCCGACCCCCGTGCACCTTCGGCAGGCCGGGAAACGGCCGGGCCGGCGTTCATTACCAGCCATGAGCGCCGGCCATACGGGCAACTTACTGTTCATCACGGATACAGCGTCCGGACGGCGCTTCCTGTGCGACACCGGCGCCCAACTGAGCGTCATACCCGCCTCTGACCAGGACAGGCAATCCGCGGTTTGCGGCCCCTCCTTAGTTGCGGCCAACGGATCGACTATCCGCACCTTCGGCCCGCGCAACGTCACCCTCTGCTTCGGCGGCCAACGCTTTGCTTGGACGTTTGTAACCGCCAACGTGCCCGTGGCTCTGCTAGGCGCCGACTTCCTCTGCGCACACGGACTGCTGGTGGACGTCCAACGGCGTCGTTTAATCAACGCTGAAACCTTCAGCTCCCTGGTATGCACATTGAGCAGCTCCGCGCCGACCGAGCTGGCATGCACCGTCCCGGCGGCGAATGAGTTTGCTCGCCTGCTCACGGAGTTCCCGGCCCTCACGCAGCCGACGTTTTCGGCCGTCGCAGTACGGCATGGGATCGAGCACCACATACCAACCACGGGCCCGCCGGTCTACGCCAGGGCCCGCCGCCTCGACCCAGCCAAGCTCGCCGTAGCGAAGGCCGAATTCGACGCGTTGGAGCACCTCGGCATCGTGCGGCGCTCCGATAGCGCGTGGGCCTCGCCACTGCACATCGTGCCAAAGCCGGGGGGTGGATGGCGCCCGTGTGGTGACTAGCGCCGTCTGAATGACGCTACCACCCCCGACAGGTACCCGATCCCGCATATCCAAGACTTCTCCGCCCGTCTGGCGGGACGGGTCATTTTTTCGAAAATTGATCTCATACGGGGATATCACCAGGTACCTGTCAGGGCGGCCGACGTCCCTAAAACAGCAGTCATCACGCCGTTCGGCTTATTCGAATTCTTGCGGATGCCGTTTGGTCTCAAGAACGCGGCTCAGGCGTTCCAGCGCTTGATGGACGGCGTGCTGCGTGACCTGCCGTTCCTTTTCGTTTACCTGGACGACATCCTCGTCGCCAGCACGTCCCGGGCCGAGCACCTCCTCCACCTCCGAACACTGTTCGAGCGCCTCAGCGAGCACGGCCTCATCGTCAACCCGGCCAAATGCCACTTCGGCACGACGGCCGTTGATTTTTTGGGCCACCACATCACCAAGAACGGGGCCGTGCCGCTGCCAACCAAGGTCGAGGCCATCACCACGTTCCCGCGTCCCCGCACCATAAAGGCCCTGCAGGAATTCCTGGGAATGGTGAATTTTTATCACCGCTTCGTGCCCCGCGCTGCTCACCTCATGCGGCCCCTCTACGAAGCCCTCCGGGGCAAGCCGGCCAAGCACGACATCGTCTGGTCCGCAGCAATGGATGCGGCCTTCCAAAGCTCAAAGCGGGCCCTCGCCGACGCAACACTGCTCGCTCACCCGGTGCTCAACGCTCCCATCGCCCTCACCACGGATGCCTCCGACTACGCGGTGGGCGCCGTCCATGAGCAATGGGTGAACGGGGTTTGGCAGCCACTCGCTTTTTTCAGCCGGCAGCTCCGGCCGAACGAGCTCAAATACAGCACGTTTGACCGGGAGCTCCTCGGTCTACACCTGGCCGTCCGCCATTTCCGCCACCTCCTGGAGGGCCGACCTTTCACGGCGTTCGTCGACCACAAGCCGTTGATTTACGCCATGGCCAAGGTCACGGAGCCATGGTCGGCCCGCCAACAGCGCCACCTCTCCGCCGTGTCGGAGTTTACCACGGACATCCGGCACGTCGCCGGCAAAAACAACGCCGTGGCCGACTGTCTGTCCCGGGCCAGCGCGAACGCGGTCCACCTGGGCGTGGATTTTGCGCTTATGGCGGCGGACCAAACCACCGACACCACGGTGCAAGCCCTCCGGGCGGCGGACACGGGCCTCCGCCTGGCCGACATCCCCTGCGCGGCCACTGTCCTGCTCTGCGACGTCTCCCAAGGCCAGCCTCGCCCCATCGTGCCCGTCACCTGGCAACGCCGCATCTTCGCCTCCCTCCACGGCCTTTCCCACCCGGGCCGGAAAGCTTCCCAGAAGCTGGTGTCGGCGCGTTTCGTCTGGCACGGCCTTCGTCGGGACGTCCGCGATTGGACCAGCGCCTGCACGGCCTGCCAACGGGCCAAGGTCCACCGACACACCCAGGCCCCGCTGGCACCTTTCACCGTGCCCGAACGACGTTTCGACCACGTCAACGTGGATCTGGTGGGCCCCCTCCCCCCGTCACGGGGGTTCACACACCTGCTCACCATGGTGGACAGGACCACCAGGTGGCCGGAGGCCGTTCCCCTCGTCTCCACCACCACCGCTGACGTGGCGCAGGCTTTCATCGCCACCTGGGTCGCCCGCTTCGGCGCACCGGCGGACATCTCGTCAGACCGCGGACCACAGTTCACCTCCGAGCTGTGGGGCGCGGTCGCCCGCAACCTGGGGGTCAAGCTCCACCGTACTACGGCCTACCACCCCCAAGCAAACGGGTTGTGCGAGCGATTCCACCGCTCCATGAAGGCCGCGCTCATGGCCGGCCTTCAAGACGGCGGTTGGGCCGACCGGCTGCCGTGGGTCCTTTTGGGCCTTCGCACGGCCCCCAAGGAGGACCTCCAGGCATCCACCGCCGAGCTGGTCTATGGCCAGGTGCTACGCGTCCCGGGCGAATTCGTGCCCGACGCTACCAGTCCCTGGTCCGCAGCTCACCAGCGCTCGGACCTCCAGGAGGCCGCCCGACGGTTTGACCCCGTGCCGACATCCCACCACGGTGACCCCCGGTCCTACGTCCCCCCAGCACTCCGCACAGCGGAGTATGTTTTTGTGCGTCACGACGCACATCGGTGGCCACTCCAGCCGCCGTACGACGGGCCCTTCCGGGTGCTGCGACGGGACGACAAGTCGTTCGTCATCGACATCGGCGGCAGGTCGGACCGGATTGCAGTGGACCGCCTCAAGCCGGCGCACGTGGACGTCGACCACCCACCACGGGTGGCCCTTCCGCCGCGGCGAGGCCGCCCCCCGTCCACGGGGCCCCCCACTCGACCGCCCACCACCTCACCGGACCCCCTCCCACGACCCGCCAGGGGTCGCTTCGGCCGGGTCATCAGGACCCCCCTCAAGTTGACCCTGCCGGTGCAAGTCGATTCTGGGGGGACGTGTGTAGCGGCTGCCGCTGGGGTTTCACAATCGCCTTGCACCTATCAAGGACGCGGAGCGATCACCATGCCGGGCTCGTCCAGGACGCCCGGGCAGGCCCGCGCTCAACTTGCCAGGCCTCGGTCGGGACGCCCGGGCATGCCCGGGCATGCCCGGGCAGGCTCGCCCTCAACTTGCCAGGCCGCAGCCAGGACGCTGGGCCACGCCCCCTGGCGCCGGGCCTGGGCAAACCCCCTGGGTTAATAGATATATATTGCTGACCGATAAACGGGTTTTCAGAGTGCCTGAGTGTTTGATTTCAATAAAGCAACTCAGATGAATTCCAGCTTTTTGTCGCGTCCATTCTTCTGATCGACGTGGGAGCCCCAGCTCCTTCACTATATTGTTTTTCCAATTTTTTCAAGTTTTCCAATTTTCCAGTTTTTCCAAACACGATGGAATAATATTTACCGATATGAACAGTGATGTGGCTTTTGTTGAAATTCTACAAATACTGTTTATTCTATGTACCAGGAGAGAGTAGATCGACTCTTGACGAACTCTTCCTATATAAACGTGCGGCTCCGAAGTAACACGGCAGCGTGTGCAAAGCGACTGAGAAACAGGTGTAGCGGCCGCTTCCGTGTTACAGATTCGGCGCGCACTCTTCACACATAAACGTGCGACTGAGAAAGACGTGTGGCGGCCGCTTCCGTTTTGCAGAATTCAATCTTTTTTCAAAATGGGCGCCATGTACTGTTTAGATTTTGATGATTTGCGTGTGATATGATTCAACGGATGTTTATATGAATCGTTTAAAATAAAAAAAGCTTTCAATTTCTGATATTTTGCCTTTTCATTTGGGCCTCCCAATTGAAGTCCCGCCCATAGGGCAGGTATCGTTGCTAGTAAAAAGTAATGTAATAAATAATTTATCATAACATACCAGGCAGAAAGCTTTAATTCAAATGAAGAGGATAATTAGGCTTCCAAGTCATAAGAAGAACCACCTTTGGAGGCCATTTTCCCCCACAGAGCAGGGGTTGGCCTTTTTGGGGCATCATGGTCCCATTTTTGAAGCAATGTTTTATGGTCGGATGCGCTTCCTGCCACCAACACTGTTGGTCGCCTCTTGTGACACACAGGGAATTACCGGTGAACTGGTACTCAATTTGCCGACCTCGGAAGGATGACAGGCTGAGTCAGTGAGTCAACCCCTCTGGCATTAATTCAGCGATCGACCAGGATTCGAACCGAGGATCCCAAGCAGGCACCCTAACCGCTAAGCCAACACCAGGCTAGTCATAAGCTAGAAGCCTATTGTTCTTGCTGGGATTATTATGGATTCTTTCCACTAGGTTTAGCCACACATATTTCTCATAAAACACCAAATCAATAAACTTGAAACTCCAGATCATTGCTCCAAGTTATCAGATGTACTGAATATCATTCAATGGTTGAAAGGCTAAGCAGCCATCTTAGATTTATGATTTAATTTAGTTTTTTCAGTTTTAAAGATCTTCTGCACAACTGCTGACCTGATTGAAACAAAACGTCAGGCACATAATCGAAGGCCTAGAATGCTTCAAGTTCATGAAGATCTCTATAAAATCTCTGAAATAAAATGCTAGGCAATGGCCAATAGAAACTGACTGTTTTGCAACATCAGGAAGTTGATGGATTTTGATGAACTAGGGCATGCCCGTACTATATATATATCTAAAATTATATCCCCCCCCTCTATTTACATGAAATGGTTTGGTCCATTCGCAAAGCCAAAGCGAACGGCTTGCGAGTACGGTGACAATCCCCCCCCTCTATTTACATGAAATGGTTTGGTCCATTCGCAAAGCCAAAGCGAACGGCTTGCGAGTACGGTGACAATCCCCCCCCTCTATTTACATGAAATGGTTTGGTCCATTCGCAAAGCCAAAGCGAACGGCTTGCGGAGTTTGGTAAATAAATCGCCGTAGCTCGGTAACTACTTCTCCGATTAATATGAAACCTTGAAAAGGCACATCCTCGGGTCCCCAGCAATATACCTGGCAAGTTTCAAGTATATCGGACCCGTGGTTGTCGAGAAACAGCGGTCACAGACAAACACACACACACACAGACACACACACACACAGAGATTACTGGAATTATAGATAGATAAAACTGATAAATACGGGTTATATGATATGTCAAGTATGCTTTGAACACTTGTGACTATAACCTATGATCCTTCTTCAGGAAACAAGATGGTGTGCATAGCAACTGGCACCTATTTAGACAAGAAAAACAGCTTTTTTAGGTTTGTCGTTATGCCGGTTTCAAAAATTCTAAACTTGAATGAGTCTCATAATTTCTTATTTTAACTCTAGGTGTTCCTTTTTAGTAACATTGAGAGTTCTTAGAACCCCAGGCCTTTGCTTGGAAGTGTATATTTAGGAAAGCAAGCAAGCAAGACAATGATAACACATCTGGATCTGAAATATTTTTTTCCCCTTTTTAAGGCCATTTCCATTGCTAGAGCGGGGGTTAGCCTTGCAGGCCCCATGACAATCATCATGGTTCCCTTTTTGAGGCAATGTTTTTATGGCCGGATGCCCTTCCTGATGCCAACCCTTTAGTCACCTCTTACAACATGCAGGGATACGGTGTACCTATTCTAAGCCGGGGCACACACCTACACATTCATCCCAGTGAGCTGGTACTCAATTTGCCGACCTCGGAAGGATGACAAGCCAAGTCAACCCCCCTGGCATTAATTCAGCGATCGACCGGGATTCAAACTCAGGATCCTAGGATCCCAAGCCGGCACCCTAACCGCTAAGCCAACACCAGGCTCACATCTCGATCTGAAAGAACAATCAAAAAGTGACAAATAATATGCAACTTCTAGAAATTTATGTTTAGCTTCAAGGCTTTTAGAAAAACCATGTTTTCACTGAAAGGCTGTCTACGTAATTATTACTGAAATGAAAAACAGATTTTGATCTCCCTCACCTCTCTTCTTCATAAACACACACACACACACACACACACACACACACACACACACACACACACACACACCTAACCTGCCATTGATAAGCTTCTCTAACTGCTGATTGGTGGTCTTGCAGTCCTGCACTTTCTCCAATATGATGTTGCTTCTGATCATTTGTCCCTGATCCTCAATGCCACGAGGTCAACACATTCGTCCAGCAACTCAGGGCCTTGTTACCATTCTTAATTATAAGCTCACTGCTCACCTTTATTTATTTTCTCTCATCTGCGGAATCATCTTCTTAAGTCTATCCAGTCTTGCTTTTCCATATACCCTCTAAGGTAGTGACCCATTGCCATTTTATGTTGGCTCCCTTGTCTACCAATCATATCTTATGTACTCACTGACCTTTCTATGTTTACCTGGAACTCCATATGCAATTACCTTGTTGTTGGCTGTCACATCGATCTGCATACTCCACATCCACCTGTACCCTTCTTCTACTTATTTCTACTGTGCGTTTACCTGAACCTCTTTTTATTGTTATTGTTTGTCCCTTTCCCGTTTGTCTGCAATGCTTATGTGCTCGTTCCTCTCTGTTACATTGTCTCTGTGTTGGCCTGTCGTCCTCCCACGAGCCTTCACTTTTGTATTAAAGAGGCTGATATAATTTTATTTTAATTGAATTAAATCTGAAATAGTGTGCACGCTGAATAATAGCGAAAATAATTTTGTGGTAGATACAGATCATTGCATGCAACACAATTTTTCAAGAATTGGAATCCCACGATTCCACAAAGAAATACTAATTTGTTGCAATTGGGTCGAGACCTCATTCTTCCAGTGGGCTTCTTAATTTGCAACACAATGAGCTCTTATTCGACAGCTATTTCACTTCCTCCTTCCAAAACATTAAGTGATTAACGAATTTATTTTTCAAGTTCACACTTTTAATTTCTTGCAATATTTTGACCCTATCTTCCTTCAGGCTACCATCTCTCAATTACAGCAGGTACACTCAGGGCAGAGTAAAAGTAAGGTTAATTGAGATGTAAATTAGATCATTAACACATAGTCAGCCCACAAATTACCCTTCCACTTTGAAATCCTAATGGATCCTGTAGTTCCTGTTAGGTTTACACTTAGCAGGTTGTTAGGTTTGTGTCTATTTACATGTGCAAACAGTTTGGTAAACAGAAAAGAACAACGCAAAAAGGTCAAATAAACATCACATTCTACAGGGTGAGACATAAGTCCCAGGTCAGGGGTTTAGCTGCTTATACAAGATTTGTTTATACTATGTATTTATACAGTTTTTTGTTTTTTTTTGGAAAAGTGACAATACAAATAATACATTAAACCATGATGGCAGACACCAGTCCATTTACAGTGGAAAGGAGGCTGGTAGCATTGGTGTGGCACCGCGAGAGGGGAAACACAAACAAGACAATGCAACAGGTGCAAGAAGACTTTGAGGAGTGTTTTGGAAAGGTAGGAGGTTGGATCGTGGTCCATCAAAAACCAGCACCATCAAAATCAAATCTTCATCTTTGGAGAAAAAAGGCAGTTCGGACTGGAAGTGTATTTTCCAGCAAGTGCAGAGGATGACCAAACATTCGTGATTTGGGAATTCAAAACATTAAAACATCAATTCTCAGATATCCCCAAAAAATCATTGCAGAAACGTTCTGCAGAGTTGGGTGTTTCGTATTCATCGTTACGTCACACAATGAAAGAAGATCTGCACATGAAACCATATAAACCAACTATCATTTGTGAATTGTCCGATGCAGATCATGAAAAACAAGTTGATAGCTTTTGTGGCCACCACCCAATCCTGACCTGACCACTTGTAGCAATGCTCTGTGGGGGTACGTCAAAGCTAAAGTTTCAGTACATCGCATGGCATCTGTTGATGAACTGAAAAAACGCATTCAGGAAGCATTTGTGACTACAACACACGGTATTTTGCGTCGGCTTTCACACTGCACCTGGAGAAAATTTATATTGTGCCATGACAATGGTGGACATCATACGGATGCACTCGTTGTCTAAGGAGGTATTGCAATTGTTGTATTACTGCAATATGTTATTATTACTCCTGTTATTATGTATTACTGGTATTACTGTAATATGTTATTACTCTTGATGCTTACGGCTCACCAAGGTAGATGGTATAAACAAATCTTGTATAAGCAGTTAAAACCATGTCCTGGGACTTGTGACTCACCTTATAGGTCATGAAATAAACCAAAAAGTATTTTACGAGATTTAGACTGGAGAAGTATAAGAACAAAATCATGGATTGAAGAAATGGCAAATATTCCCACCAACATCTCATATCATGTGAGATTGTCTGTTAGTGACCTCTTCTATCGATTAAGGAAACAGAATGAAGATCCAACCAACTAACTTGACATGTGAATAAAAGCACAGGTCCACTGTTTAGATAGACAAAGACAGGTTTCCACTGAGACTCAAGACCACAACTAAAGATCACTCTGTGGTCGCAACATCAGACCTAAGCCTTTGCCCAGGTGAGGCTCAAATCCGGTGAGTCGCTGAGTGACAACGTCACTCCCCTGCACCAGAGACCTCCGGCTGGATCCTGCGTCTAGAGCCATGTTACCAAGCGGATTGAAGTTCCAACTCTGGGCGAGTGCCGTGCTGTGGCAATCACCGTAAAGATCTTATCTTTGGCCAAGCTTACCATTCATCTACTTGATTCCAGGAACTAACAGCACCAGACCGCGATCCAACCTCCTACCTTTAACAGGTATACAGAAGCACCAGATGAAACTGTCGGTAAACTGTGGCAAGCATGATAAGCCAGAGAGCAAGTCAGGTTTACACATGTATTATAATAATGTGGTACATATATACAAGCAGCAAACAATCAACAATCCCAATTATCCCCACTCCACGCAAAATATGTTATGGGCCTGCATTCGTTCTTCGTTCGACTCACAGAGAGAGAGCAAGAGAGACAGAGAGAGACAGAGTGTGTGAGAGAGAGAGAGTGTGTGAGAGAGAGAGAGAGAGTGTGTGAGAGAGAGAGAGTGTGTGAGAGAGAGAGAGAGAGAGTGTGTGTGTGAGAGAGAGAGAGAGTGTGTGAGAGAGAGAGAGAGAGAGAGTGTGTGAGAGAGAGAGAGAGAGTGTGTGTGAGAGAGAGAGAGAGAGAGAGTGTGTGAGAGAGAGAGAGTGTGTGAGAGAGAGAGAGAGAGAGAGTGTGTGAGAGAGAGAGAGTGTGTGAGAGAGAGAGAGAGAGAGTGTGTGAGAGAGAGAGAGAGAGAGTGTGTGAGAGACAGAGAGTGTGTGAGAGAGAGAGATAGAGTGTGTGAGAGAGAGAGAGAGAGTGTGTGAGAGAGAGAGAGAGAGAGAGTGTGTGAGAGAGAGAGAGAGAGAGAGAGAGTGTGTGAGAGAGCGAGAGTGTGTGAGAGAGAGAGAGAGAGAGAGTGTGTGAGAGAGAGAGAGAGAGAGTGAGAGAGTGAGAGAGTGAGAGAGTGAGAGAGAGTGAGAGAGAGAGAGAGAGAGAGACAGAAATGGGAGGTGCTCTGTAGCCTTAATTTAATATGAATATCCTGTAGCTCTGTATTCTTAATATGAATGGTACCCCCAGGCGCTCTGTTCTTTAATAGCTGATGCTCGGTCTTTATGTCTTCATGATGCTTTCATAGTTGATGCAAGACATGTCACTTTATAACTGCGGGCATTTATGGCCAGGTCCCAAGCCTCCCCACAGATACAACCCCGCTTTGATCGGACAAGTGACCCATGATGTCTTCTTTATAAAATTGATTTCAGAATGGGATTCAAAAAATTCAAAAATTCAATTAAAAAAAAAATCAAAAATAATCCAGACTCAAAATAATTAAATGCCCAACCATGCGACCTACGGTGTTTAAATGATATATCAAACTATATGCGCAAATATGTGTTTATCATGTGTGTGAAGTTTCACATCAATATCTTAAGCGTAATAAAATTCTAAGATTTATTTTTCAAAAAATATGGCTGCCACACCATGCGACTGATGATGTTGAAATTTTCAATAGGGGCCTGAGCGTGGCCATGAGGTCTGCTTCATGTGAAACTTAATATGTATGATCTAGTAGTCATGGGAAATATATGTTGAAAATTTCAACATTATTGGACC
The DNA here is from genome assembly GCF_964187855.1 of Myxine glutinosa. NCBI lineage: Eukaryota > Metazoa > Chordata > Myxini > Myxiniformes > Myxinidae > Myxine > Myxine glutinosa. The sequence goes on along the minus strand of NC_136261.1, from coordinate 202,865,437 downwards.
CATGGTCAGGCAGTCAGATTTTTTTGAGGAATAAGCGTTAGAATTGTATTTTCTCCAGAATGGCTTACTGGCTGCTAAGACTTACTTAAGATATGTATATGCCAGTTGTATATATGATGATGACCATTCCTTTTGTACCGTGACAATGCAGAAGGCTTTTGAAGCAGTTTCCTTGGCTATTGGGCACAATCCTGGACGGGTCGCCACTCCAACACAGGATACCCGAGTGGCTCATTCATCCCAGCAAGCTGGTACTCATTTTGCCGACATCGGAAGGATGACAGGCTGAGTCAACCCCCCTGACGTTAATTCAACGAATGACCGGGATTAGAACACAGGATCATAGGATCCTAAGCCAGCACCCCAACCGCTAAGCCATAAGTCACAATCACAGACATAAGAAAGCCTGACTGTAAGTTGCCAAAAAAAACACCTGAACAAGCCAAAATCCTACTGGGAGAATGTCATGTGGACAGATGACACCAAATTAGAGCTTTTTGGGAGAGCACATAATCTCTATGTTTACAGAAAACAAAATGAAGCCTTCAAAGAAAAGAACACCTTCCCTACAGTCAAACATGGAGGAGGTTCAGTGATGTTTTGGAGTTGCTGTGCTGCCTCTGCCACTGGGTGCCTTGAATGTGTGCATGGCATCATGAATTCAGGAGATTACCAAGGCATTTTAGAGTGCAATGTTCAATTCAGTGTCAGAAAGCTGGGTCTCTGTTGAAGGTCATGGGTCGTGCAGTCGGAGAATGACCCCAAACACACTTCAAAAAGTACCCAGGAATGGTTCAAGACAAAATGCTGAACTGTTCTGATGTGGCCAGCAATGGGTCCAGATCTAAATCTCATTGAACACCTATGGGGAGATCTAAAAACAGCAGTTGAGAGAAGGCACCCTTCAAATCTGGGAGAACAGGAGCAGTTTGCACAAGAAGAGTAGGCCAAACTGCCAGTAGAGAGGTGTCGGAAGCTCATTCATGGCTATAGGAAGCGCTTGACTACAGTTGTTTTGTCCAAAGGCCGTGCTACCAATATTATTAGGTCTAGGGTGTCAATAATTTTGTCAATACCATTTCTTTTTCTTTTCTGATTTAAAAGGATATATTAAGTTCTGAATCAAAAACAAAGGTTCGGTAATATTAACAGTGAAATAAAGAATTGTGGAGACCAATTACTTTTGTCAATTTCAACTTATTTTTTAGAGAAAATTGTGAGTTATTTGAAAAAAAAGTCCAAGGGTGCCAATATTTTAGCCACGACTGTATATGTGCCTCGACATATATATATATATATATACATACATATATATATATATATATATATATGCGAAAAAGCAATAGGTCGTGAACATTAGTATAGTTGATATTTACCTTGTACAAATAGTTATACTCATCGCGAGGTGGTACAATAGCAGCCCTCAAGCAGAAAAGGCTTTTAGAATTTGGGTAGGGTACCAACATGCATTGGCCTACTCTTTCCATATATATATATATATGTATATATATATACATTTAATATCTAGAAGCAAATTCTAGCAGATTCTAGTTAGCTTAACCACCCACGCCCTGCATTGCCCCTCCCCCTTCAAGCAATCCCAAAGGACAGTGCCATCCCTGCTGATGCAATGCACTGCCTGCAAACCATGAGAATGATAGAGGAATACGAGACTTTATCAAGGCTTGTGTCGGACTGAGTCCGCAGACAATTCAAACGATTGGTTTTATTAAATGAAAGTTGACAGAAGTGTGTTAACTGCATGTGTGAAGCAAAGTAAAGCTGACATTTCCGGTGTTTGTCCTTCTCAGCAGCAAGAACTGTTGTAAGATGAGCATGAGCTCTGACGAACGGCTAACACCCAAAATATCAGCTTTACTTTATTTCTCGCAGCATTTAACTTACCTTTGTCAACAAGCCATTGCTAAAATCTGGCATGGAAGTTTTCGTCTGGACAGTAATCAAACCTCTACAAAACAGCTGAAAGGTGAGTAAGCTATGTCTGAGTTATCCTATCAGGTAGAATATGAAAGTTACTTTGAGCAAGCTTCTCATTTGCATAACCCAAAATGTCATAAATTAATCAGGCTAGATTGATTGAGCAATAAGAAATGTCACATGCTTCTCAAAACCAATCAGGGACCCTGATGGCAAGACAAAACTTAAATTAACCCCAAATTTAATTTGCTGATTAAAGATACATTTTCATGCAAGAATTGAAATGAAAAAAAATTGCTCACAATCAGATCGAGATGTTCTTAACTTTTTAAAATTTGACTTTACTTTCCCTTTGCTTCAGCTAGGTCTTTATCAGATAGGAAATTTCATTGTAATACAGTCGGACCTCAACATTCATGGTCCATACATTCACGGACTCTGTGTTTTCATGGCTCATAACATGTGACCTGCTTATACATTTGCGCTTCGAGTATTCTTGGTTAAAAAAATAAAAAACAAAAAAACAATTATATATATATACTGTGTATATATATTTTTTACACATCAGGACCAGTCTCCAATAGTTCACCACTGCTGATATTTATTTAGCCTGGGAATTCTTCCACAGAAACCTGCTCTCTCTCATGCACAGATTCATCCCATCACCTTCAATTTATCTTACTCATCCTCCCACTCTTGGTACTCTGAATCCTGTGGTGAGTCAGTTGCTTTCAAACAACTTGCATTCTCCTCCTGGAAGGCAAATTCAACTGAAGACAACCCCAGATCATTCCACAAAGCTCACAACAAGTGTGTCTACTCTCTGGAGAGCCAGAAAACAACATCTGTCCAATCTGGAGAACGACCTTTCAAACTTGTCTCCCTCCTATAAAACCTGGTGGTGCCTTATCAAAATGGCACCTTGTCAAGACTTGCACCCTCTACCCTCTCCGTGCTTTTGTCCCCCTCAGGTATTGGCATGACGCATGCAGTCCAGCCCAAACCCCCTCCTTGTGAAACGGTTTAAATTCAGAACTACTGCTCACGTCCACTCATCTTTTCATCTTTTCCCCCACCTATGGAACCACCTTCCACACTCTCTTCAATCTCATTCTTCCCTCCAGGTCTTCAAGACAGCTGTTTACCACCATCTCAAGTCATCCCCCAACCAAAATCGAGATGTTTTCTACACCTGTTATACCACCTCCACCTCTCCCAAAAATTTTGCTTATGTATCTATCTTGTCCACCCTTTGTGTCCTACCCCTTCCCGTTAACTGCATCAATTGTTTGTTCGTCTCAGTCTATTTTCTCCCTCCACCCTGCTGTTGGCGCTTCCCCTTTCTCCTGCTATTCCCTTTGTTATGTTGTGCTCTGATCTGTTCTGTCCCCTAGCTCTTGCACAAGCCTAGACCATCTCGTAAAAATAAACCCCTGCACCCCCAATTCAAACAACACCCCCACATTTGTAGATTCGTCATTTGTGGCATTTTCCAGGAACGTATCCCGTGAATGTTGCGGTCCAACTGTATACAAAATAAAGAAAATGTAATTCCAAAACGCAAGTGATATTTTGTCTTTTTGCTTGAAAATAGGATCAGGTGGTTTCCCTTTTCCTTTCACCTTCTACTGGCAAATATTTGAGAAATTTTCCCCATCGGCATGCAACACGTGTGTCCTTTTCAAATGAATTTTCTTTTCATCTGTCCTCTTTCATTCTCCTGGAGTTATGTATTTGGCTGTAAAGCTGGAATCAAATGTGACATATATACAACCCGAACATGACAGACAAAATAGCCTTTCTTCTGTCTGTATAATTGTCTCTGTAACCATACTGATAAATAAATACTTTATCAGAAACTTGTACTCAGTAATATGTATCAATTTCTGAGGTTTGCCATGGTTCACAGGAGGGTTGCGGAACATTGTGGTCTTAATGTGGTTACCTACCATAAGTCTTCACTGAGCAAAGGGATAAACTGTATCTGCACCAAGATAGAATTTGGAGACGTTCCAAGCCAGCAGATGGGCCGGGACACCGTCGTGGGGCAATGGAAATAGGATTTGCTTTTGCAAATCCGTACAAATCCCTGTTTTGAGTGGTTTCTAGTTTCACTCTGCCATGAAAGAACACGATAGTTACACTAAAGGGATCACTGTAAAATTCACAAACCAGTAAAAGCAATAAGTGTTAGAACCACAGTGCGAGACAGAAAAATAAGACGATAGAACATATATTTCCTCATCAGTAAGCCTTAAAAGTCACACCATGGGTAATGTATTTTGCTTGGCCTGTTTGCTATTACCATCTGAACACTTAGTTCATGATGCTGTCAAACAAATTCAAATCCCATCTTAGATGTATGATTTTATAGTTTAGTTTTTTTTTAAAATACTTTTTGAATTGATGTGCGTTGATTTCTTCATTGTCTGCTAACATCCTTATAATTCAGGAAAAAGAACACTAATCTCTCCTGTGATATAAGCACAAGAGCTCCTCCATTGATTAATGTACAAGCTTTTCCTCCATGCCTTAGATGACATTCAAAGAAAAAACCCAAAGGGATATTCCAGCATCGAGGACTTCACAACACCATTGCTGCAAACATGGCAATCAGACACAGCAGGACTCTGGAATGATTTTTGTGACTTGAAGTGCAAACGGAGACTTGGCCTCTAAAATCTGATCCTGGTAAAAAGTTGTCTTGGTGACTCAGGATTTGATTCTTGAGACACCACAATCAAAAACGACAAGTGAATCACTTTGAGGACTGAAATTATCTTTAACTAACAACTCGCCTGAAAAAATGCAGATTCTTTTGAAATAATAGAAGGACATAACCTCCTCATGCAGACTTTGGTATTCCTACTTGATGAAAAAAAATAATCTTTCAACAGCACAAAGCTTCAACATTCTGCATAAACGATTTTGTTTACACACTAAACATTGTGATTTCAAGAGGCCGAAGTGCGTGCAACTCGATCTGTTTTTGTTTACATGCTCAATGAATATAAAATGTCTTTGCCCTCTTACGATGTGGATGAAATAGAATGTTTTATTTGGTTTATTTTTAACATGGTCAAAGGCTTGTGTGGGAGCTGCGGCAAAAAAACAAATAAACACACACAGGAGCAGACAAAAAACACGAGACAACACGAACCTTGACTTCAGACAAATATACAGTGCCCTCCATAAGTATTGAAACAGTGAAGCCAAATTTGTCATTATTACTACAGCGCCTTCAGAAAGTATTCACACCACTTGACTTTTTCACATTTCGTTGTGTTACAGCCTGAATTTAAAATGGATTAAAATGAATTTTTTTTGCACTGATCTACACATAATACCCCATAATATCAAAGTGGAATTTTATCTTGAGAATTTTTTACAAAACAGTTAAAAATGAAATGCTCAAATGTCTTGTGTCAATAAATATTCAACCCCTTTGCTATGACACTCCAAAGTGAGCTCAGGTGCATCCAATTTCCTTTGATCATCCTTGAAACGTCTCTACAACTTGATTGCAGTCCACCTGTAACCAATTCAATTGATTGGCTATAATTTAGAGAGTAACACACCTTTCTATATAAGGTCCCACAGCTGACAGAGCAAAAACTCTACCATGAAGTCCAAGGAACTGTCCATAGAACTTCGAGATAGAACTGTGAGGAGGCAAAGATCTGGGGAAGGGTATAAAACAATTTCTGGAGTGTTGAAAGTTCCAACGAGCACAGTGAGCTCCATCATTAGGAAATGGAAAGAACATGGCACTACCCAGACTCTTCCTAGAGCTGTTCGTCTGACCAAACTGAGCAACCGGGCAAGAAGGATGTTTGCCAATGAGGTGACCAATAACCCAATGACCACTCTGACAGAACTACAGAGTTCATTGGCTGAGATTAGAGAACCTGCCAGAAGGACAACAGCCTCTGTAGCACTTCACAAATCTGGTCTTTATGGGAGAGTGGCCAGATGGAAGCTGCTCCTGAGAAAAAGACACATGACAGCATGACTGGAGTTTGCAAAAAGGCACATGAAGGACTCAGAGAGCAAGAGGCAAAATGTTCTGTGGTCTGATGTGATGAATATTGAACTGAATGCAAAGTGCTAAGTCTGCCAGATACTGAGCACAGCTCATCACCCATCTAACACCATCCCTATCATGAAGGATGGTCATGGCAGCATCATGTATGGGGATGTTTTTCAGCAGCAGGGACTGGGAGACTTTTAAGAAAAGAGGGAACAATTAATGGAGCCAAATAGAGGTAAATCATTGAGGAGAACCTGCTTCTGAGTGCAAAACACCTTCGACTGCGGTAAAGATTTACATTCCAACAGGACAATGACCCCAAGCATACAGCCAAAGCAACACTGGAATGGCTTCAGAGCAAGAAAGTAAAAGTCCTTGAGTGGCCCAGCCAAAGCCCAGACTTGAATCCCACTGAGAATCTGTGGAAAGATTTGAAGATTGCTGTTCACCGACACTTCCCATCCAACTTGATAGAGCTTGAGCAAATCTGCAAAGAAGAATGGGAGAAACTCCACAAATCCAGATGTGCAAAGTTGATACAGACATACCCAAGAAGACTCCAAGCTGTAATCGCTGCCAAAGGTGCTTTCTACGAAGTATTGACTCAGGGGGCTGAATACTTATGTAAATTAGATATTTCCGTATTTCATTTTTAATTACTTTGTAAAAGTTTCTAAAAAACAAAAAATCCACTTTGAGATTATGGGGTATTATGTGTAGATCAGTGACAAAATGTTTTAATTTAAACCATTTTAAATTCTGGCTATAACACATCAAAATGTGAAAAAAACAAAGGGTGTGAGAATACTTTCTGAACGCCCTGTACTTGCTTTCCCTCCTCAAGTCTCGGGTATGTCCTCATCTGGATTCCTTCATCCCTCTATATTCTCTCATCTGTGCAACTGACAACTTGGGTCTGTTTAGTACTTTTCCCCCCAGTCTTTGAAGAGTGCCATCCATCATCACCTCATGCGTTCTCCCATACCCATCCCCAATTATTGATTCTACCGTCACTGTTACCCCCACATTTTTTCCTACCTCTTCCACTCCTGATGCTCAACTACCCGTTTGCGATATGTCTGTGCATTTTGTCTGCCTGTTACATATTTACCCCTTGTGAGTCGGTAAACGTTGTCTTATGTCCTTTAGCTCCCCCATGAACCAAAGTTTCTGGATAGATTTTTTTTATAGTAAACTCACGTTACAAGTAACACTCCTTATAACCAATTTCAATACAACACACTGTACTCTTCGTAACTATTCCCGTTTTGATGAACACATTTCAACTCGATATAATGAGCAGTTAAATGTAGAATTTAGAGTGCTGGAATTTATATAAATCAAAATCTGTTGAGCCACTGCTGAGCCAATACGTGTAGTAAAGCTCTGCCCTGAATATGGTTATATTGTGGGAGCTATGCTCGCACGATAAAACCGGACAAAATGGACGACGCCAGGAATGAAGTTTCACTGAGCTATTTATTTCCAGCTCACTCGAAAGAACTCAAAAGCACCGAATCAGCCGATCGAACGGGCGGCAATTTATAAGTCCCGTTCAACACACAAAAGCCACGCCTCTCAGGCGGGGCGTGGTATGCAAATAGGTAAGCCACGCCTCTCAACGGGGCGTGGTATGCAAGTCAAGTGTTCGCCCGGGAAAGGCAAGTCTGGACACGCAAAGGTGGGCGGTCCGCTTCGAAAGTCCGCTTATCCGCTTATCCGCTGCAGCGGACTAACGTTTTCGAAGCGGATAAGCGAATCGGAACAACCCCCGGAAACCGAAGCGGATAAGCGTAAGCGGACTACCGAAAAATTAAAGCGCATCGCGATTCGCCAAATCAGCTGTTAGCCTGAGCCGTTACTCTAGAATTGTGAATATTTATTTAAGTGAATAATCTATCTATAATTCCAGTAATCTCTGTATGTCTGTGTGTTTGTCTGTGTGTTTGTCTGTGTGTTTGTCTGTGACCGCTGTTTCTCGACAACCACGGGTCCGATATACTTGAAACTTGCCAGATATATTGCTGGGGACCTGAGGATGTGCCTTTTCAAGGTTTCATATTAATCGGAGAAGTAGTTACCGAGCTATGTCCAAAAAACGATTCAACCAATCAGAGAGCAGCGAGTTATCACGTGTGCCGAACGTGGCGAACAGACTCTGCCTCGGACGGCACATTTGAGAGCGTATTCATTTATTTCACGTTGGCAAACTATGTTGGCGCTATGTTGGCGTTAAACTATGTTTTAAAACTAATTAAAACTAATTTGCGATTCATCGTAACTGCGATATGCGACCTTCCGGACAGTCAAATGAGGACGTCACTTCCGGACTTACGGATAGTCATAGTGACGACGTACTGATGCTGAACGTGGCGAGCAGACGCTGCCTCGGACGGCACATTTGAGAGCGTATTCATTTATTTGACGTTGCAATCTGTGTTGATTGTTGTAAGGTACGATCGATTGTAGTACACGTTTATAATAACTCTGCCGATACAGGCCCGATTAACTGCAGCGCCATCCGAGCTGCGGCGTCGGGACGATACATTCATTGTACGGTCACATCACGCACTTACGGGCACGCCCATGGGCCCATGGGCACGCCCATGCATGCATGGGCGAAGACATTTTTTTTTTTTTTTTTGGCAAGGAACGGGCACCCACGTACGGGCACGTCCTAGTCTATCTATAATTCCAGTAATCTCTGTGTGTATGTGTGTGTGTCTGTGTGTGTGTGTGTGTGTGTGTGTGTTTGTCTGTGACCGCTGTTTCTCGACAACCACGGGTCCGATCTAATTGAAACTTGCCAGGTATATTGCTGGGGACCCGAGGATGTGCCTTTTCAAGGTTTGAAATTAATCGGACAAGTGGTTCCCAAGGTATGGTCACCGTACTCGCAAGCCGTTCGCTTTGGCTTTGCGAATGGACCAAACCATTTCATGTAAATAGAGGGGGGGGGGGGGGTTCTACCGCACTCGCAAGCCGTTCGCTTTGGCTTTGCGAATGGACCAAACCATTTCATGTAAATAGAGGGGGGGGGGGTTCTGTGGTCGTTACTGCCACGTGGTTTCAACGTTTTTTTTTTGTTGTTGTTGTTTGCACGCATGTTTTTTTGCACGCACGTACGGGCAAGCACGTACGGGCAAGCACGTACGTGCGGGCACGCCCTAGTAAGTGAAAACTGAATATTTTATTGGACGCTAGAGCGGCAATACGTCAAGATGGAGAGATTTCTGACTCTCCAGCCCAGCGGCAGTGCCAGGGACAGGCACACGAGCGACGCAAACCAGCAGTCCCAGCACAGCGACATCCACAACCCGGCGGTCAACATGATGGGGGACGTGGAGGACAGTCAGGAGATCTGCGCCCTGACCCCTCAGCTCGCGCGCAGCGAGAGCAGGATGTCGCTGGACTCAATCGAGTCGGCTGAGATCAACGTGACAATGGACACAGACAATTCCAGCCTCAGCCAGAAGTGGAGGCACATCGCCCCCTTCTTCAAGGTCGTGGACAGCAAGGCCACGTGCACCAAGTGCTCAAAGACACTGAAAGCCCAGCCCGGATCAAGTTCAAACTTGAAGGTGCACTACCAGAGGTACCACGATGCCCAGCACAACGACCTCAAGGCGGCCCTCGACGGCGGCAGCAGACGCGGCCGCCACAAGTCCTTCCAGGACATGGCCGGCGCCAGGTCTGTTGACTAGTAGACTCTCTTGTCAAAGAAAGGACGGGCAAATTGATTTTTCTTTAATGTAACTTGCATATATTAAAATTATATTTAAATTAACTGTAGAGTAGAGTAGAGTCGAGTGGAAAACTTTATTTCAATAAATTTTGAATAAATTTTATTTAAATAAAAATGTATATTTTTGATCTTAAAAGCTTTGTTTGTCTTTGTAGTAGTTAGAAATGGCTATTTAGGCTTAAAAAGCATTAAATTCCCTTTAGAAACGTCAAAAATCGCTTTAAAAACGTCGAAGCGCTTTTAAAAAATCGAATCGAAGCGGATAAGCGGATAAGCGGTAAGCGGACTAAGATTTTCGGCCGCTGAAGCGGATAAGCGAATCGGACTACACGGGCTGGCGGAGCGGATAAGCGGTAAGCGGACTTAAAATTTTCCGAATCGCGCCCACCTTTATGGACACGTCCGGGCGAGTCCGGACAAGTAACCGCTCGCCGGTTGCGTCATCGGCCGGTGCAAGGTGATTGTGTATGCTTCCGGTAACCGCTACAATATACCTTCAACCTTAATGCAGCCATTTATTGCTATTATGACCAATGAAGAAGCGCAGGTCAAACCACATTGGATGTCTTCTTTTTACATCCGCCCTGAATCTGAGAGGTTGATGGTTCAAAGTTCAAACCCCGACCGAGTCATACCAAACACTTTAACAATGGTACGTGCTGCTTCCTTGCTCGATGCTCAGCATTTAAAAGGATAGAGCATGGACACACAACCATATGCTGGAAATCATAGTGCAGGCTTTGATGGGCCTACATGGCCTCCTGCGTTGAAGTTCTTTGCAAGGGAACTCGTTCTCATTCTTATTACATCATTAGATGGGCACTTTTTCTACCTTATCCTCTCACATTTCCTTCCTTTTCTCAAGTTACTCTTCCTCATCCTCATCAGATAAAGAATGAGATTCATGAAAAACATTTGTTGGTGTAAAAGCAAAAAGTAAGCAAATGCGCATTTGATATCTGGTAAACAGGATGGATATTTGAATCTTTCCTTTCACTTCGAGCAGAGGTTACCCCAGGGAAAATCATGAAAAGTTTTATGGTCTCCAAGGTGAAACGAGATGTTCAGAAGTGCTTTTGTAAGTGTTAATTAAACACTGCCAATCCTTTTGGTAAAGATGAAAAAGCTATAAGAACTGGCTAAGACTGGAGAGAAAGCATTGTGCAAGGCTGTCTCAAAGCAACTTTACATACAACCTCTAGAAAAAGCTGCTGAGTTAATGTACTGATTCTAAATGTCTAAAAGAACATCCTGGATTGTTTGAAATCTTGAAATTAGTCACAAAGGGATCTACATAAATGAACTCCCTGATGCTCTGAGAAACCGTTTCTTTCAGCACATGACTCCCCATGGCGTTGTACATCACCCAATCCTATTGTCAGGCAGGGAGCAGCTGTGTCAATCTCTGATCTGGAAGTGATTTGATAAATGACTGGTTTGATAAATGGAACATTTCATTTAATTCTGGCCAATCCCAGTCTCACCTTTTTTCTCTGGAAGGATCATTAATCAAACCCACTTGTCTATTTACATGGTCAGCCACTGGAAGAGTTTCAGTCACTTGAACTTTTAGGCCTTGCCATAAGCCATACCCTCTCCTGGACTGGCCATATAGAAAAGTTGGCCTCCAAGCCAGTCACAGACTGTGCATCCTCTGTTGTTTATAGTCATTCCTTGAAATATCATATCTACTCATAGCCTGCAAGACAATTAATTAATAGCTCAATGAAGTACTGCCAATCACTCTTTGCTGGTGCCCCAAAATCACATCCTTCTCTCCTGGAATTTGTGCAATCAAATCCTCTCAACGTTATTGGCATCTCCTCCTCCTCCATCAATAAAAGACTGTGTCTCTCACAACACAAAAATTGGTGCCCATCTTTTTTTTTAACCACCTCTCCGCGTTATAGCTGTGTCAGCCCTCTCGGCCCTCCGATCCTCCGTATCCCCTTGCTGGTTAAACTTCCACTCCCTCAAAGCTTCCCCCCTCATTCCGCACCTCAAAGCTTCCCCCTCATCCTGCCCCTCTCAGCTTTCTCTTCATCCCGCACATCTCAGCTTCCCCCTTATCACACCCTCAGCTAGCTTCCCACCAATCCCACACTCTCCCATCTCCCCCACCACCATCTCAAACCCTCTGAGCCTGCTCCTCTCAGCTCTCATGCACCCTCCGAACACCTCCTCCCCTGTGCCTAACTGTATAGATCTCAAACATCCAAGGCCTCTACTCCAACATGACAGATCTCTCAATCCAGGCCGCTGCTGATAAACCAGACATCATCTGTTTAACAGAATCACTCCTCCCACTGGATATCCCTGACACCTTAGTGTCTCTCCCTGTCTATTGTCTCACAAACTCCATTTCTCACTCTCCATTTACTGATCTTACACCTCCCAACCCCCAAGAGTCCCTTTGGTTTCGACTTCTCCTCTGCTCAAACTTCTTGTTTGTCTGCGTGTTTTACCATTCTCAAAAGAGTGACGTCTCCATTTCCATCTCTCTCTCAGACAACATGGACGAACTTTTATCCAATCATCCCAACTCTCTCTCTTCCTCATATGTAGTGATTTCAATTTTCACCATTCAAAATGGCTGGGCATTGGTACCTCTCTCACCAGTCATGGCACTTCAGCTTCTTCAAAATGACCTCTGTGACTCCATGGGACTGACTCAATCTGTGAACTTTCTGATCCAGATTTTTCCGAATGGCAAATTCTCCCTTTTAGACTCTATGATGACAAACTTCCCTGCAAATGTCTCCTGCTCTTTCTCTGGTCCAATTGGTTCATTTTCACCATATGCTCATGTGAGTCAACATCGCTCTACTATTCTAGTAGAGAATAGTCAACTATTCTCAAAGAGCTGCCTTTGGGCTGACGAGTCTGGCAGTTCACTCAAGCAGATTGGCAGGGAATGTAAGTGGTCATCTCACTTCAGGATTGGTCGGTCTCCTATATTTACCGACCCTGCTATTAACTCAGCCAAGGAATTCTTCCACAGTAACCTGCTCTCTCGTATGCACAGATTAATTCCATCTCATCTTCAATTGTCCTACCCCTCTTCCCACCCATGGTACACTGAATAATGTGGTGAGGCAGTTGCTCTGAAAGGACTTGCATTCTCTTCCTAGAAAGCACACCCGACCGAAGGCAATCTCAGATCATTCCACAAAAGCCCGCAACAAGTGTGCGTCCACTCTCAGGAGAGCCAGAAAACAACATCTGTTTAACCTCAAGATTGAACTTTCAAACTTGTTTCCCTCCTCTAAAATCTGGTGGTGCCTTGTTAAGTCTTTCTGCAGAGTATGCTACCCCTCCATCCCTTCCCTCGCTTTAAATGGCACCACAGACTGTTTGTGAGAAAGCCGAATGCCTCAATTCTGTGTTTGCTTCCAAATCTTGTTTTGCCAACCCTTTGCTCTCTGTACCCACCCTTCACAGTCATACCCAAATGCTCCTGGACTCTGTCTTTTGCACCTGAGAAAGTGGAGAGGTTACTGCCAATCCACGAATCTGATTCTGCAACTGGAATGGATGGCATCAATTCATGTGTCCTAAAAACCTGCTCTGCTACTCTTGCACATACTCTCTCTGCTCTTTTCACCCTGTCATTTGCCCTAGGTCTTTGTCAATCTGCTTGGAAATAAGCCAACATCACAGCATTACATAAAAAGTTGCAAAAACGGATTCCCTTAACTACAGACCTATCAGCTAACTTCCAATCATCAGCAAGGTCTTGGAATCAATCATTACAGTTGATATGAAATCCTTCCTTTTCTTCAACAGCCTCATACGTGATCACCAATTTGGACTCTGACCTGGCCACCCTACCTTTGACATGTTGCTTCTATTTTCACAGCAATGGATGAAGGCCCTAAATGGCTCACATGGGATCAGGACTGTCTCTCTGTTTGGACATATCTCAAGCTTTCGATACAGTCTGGCACCTACCCCACCATGCTCTTGTAACTCTAGAAATGCACTTCCCTCCATACCTCCACAGAAGCGTGATAGAAAATAATCCCCAATTGTCGACACTCCTTCAGGCAATAGCAGCTGCTCATGTGAGTCAGTCTTGATGTACATTGGGGTGCACTTCATTTTTCTGCCAAAGGTAATGTCGACGTTCATGTGTCCATCCAATGGGAAGAGACGCTGATCATAGTTGCGAGGTACGGTATTTTTTTCTGGCTTTTTCAAATCTCTTTTCTTGAGTCTTGCCACCGAAGCTATCTTGCAGAAGAAGAGGGCACCACCCATAATCGTTATATCCGGCACACTATAAACAATCTCTACCGAATCTCTACCCTCCCACACTTGAGTAGACTCCCTTAATCTTTGACACAGACCAGGCTTACCCCCCACACCTTGCTCGTCTTCAGAGGAGGAGTACAGGATATGAAACAGACCTGGTGTGTCGGGCTCTCTTGGCACGTTGTGCCTTGAGTCACTGCTCACCTGCTTGGTTCCCCCTGCCATAGGTTCGAAAGAAGTACTTCCGCTTTGATCCTGCTTGGATCGGCAATCACGATCTAGATGACCAAGCCCATTGCATACATAACATCTCCTGGGGTTAGATGTTCGTAGTTCCCTAGTAAGGGGATGTAATGGCTTGCAATAGAAAGACACTGCTGGTTTATTGTCAGTAGGTTGTGAATGCGCATAGAGGTGGAGTTTGCTTTTGAATATTGCTGCTGCTTGCGCAACTCCGCTAGGTGCTTTTCCTCGTTATGCGCAGTTGGACATAATTCTGCATATGTCTGAGCCCCCAAAATGGCCAGTGCTCTCATGATCTCTTGTATGCAAAGATTGTATGCACCCATCTTGAAGTTGGCCATGCAGGAGAGTATCCCTTGTTTTGCTCGAAAATAGAAGCATCTTGATCGGATGAAGTTTTGTACTTGATCGGATGAAGTTCAAATTATGATGTCATAATAGAGGCACCTATGACATCATCATTAACAGATCTTATTCCACATGGAGAGTTCTTCACAATGAGCCGTGTCTCACTTTTTTCTATGCAGCTCTTTCAGAGATATAGAGGTGCAAATATTTTCGTTTTTTCCAAGATGGCGGCCGAACCACGTGACCAATGACGTCATAATTATCATTAAAAATTATACAGGAAGAGTCGCATCTATGGTGAAAATTTCCTGTCAATCGGACCATCTCCGAAATAATAATATCTCCGAAATATCTCAATTTTTCTATTCAGCGCTTTCGGAGATATAGAGGTGCAACCTTTTTTTGTTTTTTTCTAAGATGGCGGCCGAACCACGTGACCTACGACGTCATAATTATCATTAAAAAATTATACAGGTGGAGTTGCACCTGTGGTTGAAAATTTCCTGTCAATCGGAGCAACGGTTGCAAAGAAAAATCATATTTATTCTGTGCGGACAAACAGACAGACAAACAAACGGACTCAAATGCAATACCCTCTCCTCAGGCGAGGATAATAAATTTGTAAATCAATTTGTGACATCAACGTTATACTGATTCCATAAACAAGTATAAACCAGCCAAAAAGTATCAGCTCAGAAATGTAAATACACAATTTCATACTAATTTGAAACAATAGTTGAAAATACTATTTTGGCTCACTTCCAATTTTGGGTCACTTCCTGAAAAGCAGATGCAGGCTGAAATGGCATGTGAAACAATAAAAAAAGAATACTTGAAAGTTTATGTAAAACACTTTATGGCCTAATTTAAATGAAACAACATTCTTCAATGATACTAAAAAGATTCGCACGCATGTGAGAGGCTCCTTGGGCTATTTGATTATTATTATTCGTGCAAGCATTGCTTGGGGCTTCTCTCAAAAGCGACAGTGCTCATATGTACTCTTGCTCAGAAATGGAAGACCATGTCATAGCAAGCAGGGAGAATAGAAATGTGTCCTTTGGGGCACTGCTTCTATTATGCTGTGCAATGCAAAACCAGTGATGCTAATTCATCTCACAACATGTCAGACAGAGCACTGTTGGGGCAGTACCAACAATGCAAGGGCAACTGTTCAGCAGTTTCCCGTGCACACAATAACCTGGTTGCCATCTAAAGTTTGCTCCCAACATCCAATTTTCACTACCTTTTCCTTCCTCTTCTTCCTATGGTTGAGATTTTTCTCTCAATAATTCTGCTATTGTTGGTTTAAAGAATGTCTAATTTGCTTTGATTCCTGTAAAAAACGAGAGTTGAACTGGAAGGGAAGTATTATTTCTATACACAAAGTCTAGGCTCATGGAAGAGCAGGAAGGTAATATGACTGAGGGAATAAAAGCAACTTATAGACAGTGGGATAACAGGTGTACATAACAAGTAAAGCAATGAATGACGAAAGAAAGAAGGAGAGAGGGTAAGAGACAGACGGACAGATGGAGAGCAAACCTATAGTCCCCTTCGGTGAAACCAGTAGGGAACTAATAAAGGAGAAACCCACCTGTCTACTTACATGGTCAACCACAAGAAGTTCCCTCTGACTGCAGTATACCTTCCCACAGTCTACACACTCACATCCCGCCCTTGAGCCTCCTGTAGGTCCCAGTGCCATAGCCCCAAAGGCTCAGTGTAGAACCAATCTATAAAGGTAGGTAAAGCTTAACCTGCACATATTGTTCTCGAATCTGGAAACTAGAGCAAACCCAGATAATCATGAAGCAATGCCAGATTACCAAGCGTTTGTAAGGCAATGCCTGCAAAGTTTTGTGTGAAGTGATGCAAAAGATTCACAAAGCCTTCCGGGTCTTTTAAGACAGCAGCAAATAGTATATGTCAATATGTCATGTGCAGCATTGAGTAATATCGTTTCTGGTGAAAAAAAAGTATCAAAACGACCTGATATTTACAAAAGACTAGCTGTACCATTTTGTGATAGAAGCATCTTCTTAAGAAATGTGTTTGAGGAGTGAAAGAACGCAAACCCCGAACGCACTTTGGGGTTTGCTGCACGTCAACGTCGTACCGGCAGTTCCTTCTTCCAGTTCATCAGAGCTAAGTTTCAAGGACCACAGGTTGTGTTTTACTGTTTTACTTCCATTCCTGTCTTGCTGGTCGATTTTCATCCAATATTCTGTGCCAAACCGTATCTTGTTGTGTTGAATCGTCAGGTTTGTGCCCCTGGTAAATTCTGGCCTACTGGTGAAGGGCTGGGATAGTCGGGTTGTTGCTTCTCATCACATGGCTTTGTTTTTACTCCTTTCATCCCAAGTATTGTTACTTCTGATCCCTTTGAGCTTAATCCTTTTCCACTCCTCGCTCCTAAATATGCAAACAACAAAAAAACTCTTCTTCACTAAAAAACAAAACCCAATAAAAACATCATCATCATCAGTAACAACTGAACTTTATCTCCCGTGCTCAGTTACTCCTTCATTCCCAATCCGTTCTCCTTTTAATATCCCCGACCTGAATCTTCACTGAAGAAAACGTTTCTTCCTTCAAAAGCTATTAATAACATTTTAAACTAGATGGTATTCATAGAATACTTACCCTGCGCAGTCAACTTGGTGTGAGCCAACTCTTCTGTTTTTGAATGTTTCTTTTTTTAATATCCAATATGGCTGCCAGACCACGTGAGCGATGATGTATATTGGTGTATATGATCCATATGATCCATATGATCCATATGATGATCCATATGGTGTATACACCGATGTATATTCTCTAATATAATTGTTGCATAGATAATGCTCAATAATTTTCAAATTGATCAGACTAAGTGTTGTCCCTGTCAAATTATGACATCATAATTATGGTAACAATGACGTCATCGTTAACAACACCTATTCCCCATATGGACTTATTTACAATGAGCCATGTTTCAATATTTTCCATAGAGCGGTTTTGGAGATATAGAGGTGCAACGTTTTTCAGTTGTTCCAAGATGGCGCCTGTAACACATGACCTATGATGTCATGATTATCATTAAAATATTCTAAAGGAGGAGGCACTCCTATGGTGAAAATTTCGTGTCCATCAGACAAACAGTTGCTGAAAAAAATTAATATTGATCGGATGGATAAGTGTTGTATTTGTCGATTTATGGCATCATAATGAAGGCACCGAAGGCACCAGTTATTCTTTTCCCTTAATATACATCATAGAGTGAGGCACATGTATTGTATAACATGCATTACATATTGATCAGAGCAACAAATATTGATGATTGTACATGTATGCAATAAGACAATCGATCAAATACTCACATTCTACTTTATTGGAGTTACTACATTTAGAGGCAAAATATTTAATTATTTCAGAAGCCCACTCCCCCCCCCCCCTCACTCTTTCTCCACCTCCCTCTGTCCACCTCACTCTCTCACTTTATCCCCCTCCCTTTTCTCACTCTGTCCCCATCTTTCCCCCTCACTCTGTCTCCCCACCCTCCACCTCACTTTGTCCCCTTCCCTTCCCTCACTCTGAACCCACCTTCCTCCCTCACTCTGCCCCTCCCTTCCTTCCCTCTGTTTCCCCTTCCTCCTCTTACTCACTCCACCCTCTCTCAGCTCACTCTCTACTCCTCTCAACCCCCCTCCCCCCTCCCCACATCACACCCGACCAGAAACGGCTATTAAAGTGCATTTTGACTTTTAAAACATCATTAACCGGACAATTTACTTCCCGTTTCTTGAAACCGAGTCTTAAACCATCTTAACGATGATGAAAAATGAAATTAAACATCAAATTTGAGTTAAGATAAAGCTGTGAGAGTCAGAAAGTGCAAGCCTTACAAAAGAGGCCTATGGCAGCAGCACCGGCGGAGGTTGGAGAGGGGGGGAGGGAGGACAGGGGGGCAATGCCTCCACCTTTGTTTTTTTCAGTAGTTTACAATTAAGATAAAAAAACATCCCGTATTTAAACGAGAGTAACAAAGCGAAACGGAACCCAAGTGCGTGGATATCTTCCCCTCTGCCACAGCAGATATCGCGGTATTTGCATGGAGTGACATGATTGGCTGCATCCTTTTTCAAATCAGATTAACAACTTTGAAATTTGTGATTTTTCACAAATGAAGGATTTTCACAAATGAAGCCACTTCGGAACAAAGCTTTTCTGCAATGAGACGGATTAGAAACTG
The DNA here is from genome assembly GCF_964187855.1 of Myxine glutinosa. Classification (NCBI taxonomy): domain Eukaryota; kingdom Metazoa; phylum Chordata; class Myxini; order Myxiniformes; family Myxinidae; genus Myxine; species Myxine glutinosa. The sequence goes on along the minus strand of NC_136261.1, from coordinate 202,846,645 downwards.
TTTGTGCTCATTCATGGGTGAAGAAAGATATTCTACACTGACTCGTCGTCACATAAAGGTGATTTAACTGTGAAGCTGATTCCAGAGGACATTGTGGACGTTGACGCAAACCGAAGGGAAATACGATTGTACCTACTTTAGTCATGAAGGTAAACACAGTATTTATATTAAGATTAAGACAATGTTTATGTATGAGTATCACCGGGGAGACATGATTCATAAAGTACTCTATTTCTTTTTTTATTCAAGAATTTGTTGTTATGCTAATAGTAATATTGGTGGTAGCTCGTAGACATGTCAAACTAGAAAGCATCTGAAAATGCAAAGCCCGTCCGCATCCGTTTGTATGTCCTATTCTTTGAAGAAGAGGTCGTCCTCTTCTTCTTCCACCTGCACAAAATAATGAAAACAGTTTTAAAAGCAAGACTGAAAGTCGAACAGCGGCGTAGCCGTCGAACAAAAAGACCAAAGGACCTCAGGAAAGTCGAACAAAGGACCTCCATACTTGTTTGATACTTTAGTTGAAGACGATAGTATGACCTGGGTGGAGATACCAGTTAGCAAATAATGTAAGTATGAAATTATTTTGAAGTACTCTAAGTCTCTAAGCTATCTGTCACCATAGAAGTGAGGAGATTGCATTGAGACACTGGTTTATTCTATATGTGGTCAGTTAGTCAACACTAACAAAGTGACATCAGCACCATCCCAACACACACCACTGCGGCCGGAGTGCAAATCCTGCCACCAACCTCCTTGAGAGAGGACCCAGTCAGTTGGTACTCATTTTGAAACATTTATATTTTAAAGCAACATTTTCTTGGGAGCTCTTAACCCTCCAAGTTTCACTCTGGATCTGCTCCTGAGTTTATATGATCTCACTATAAATAACGTTGCAGGTTAGTCGGTCTGCAGCATGTGCAATTCCTCTCCTTATCTGGAATTTACTCTGGTTTGCAAAGATGCACAGATCGAATGGATCTCCTCCTCTACTCGCTGCAATGTACAGCTGTCCATGTGTAAAAACACGACACGTTCGACTGCTTCGACAACATGTTCGGCCTGTTTGGCATATCATACTAAAATATGCAATTTGGCGTCTGTCTGTCGATTTTTGACCGCGATACATTCCCATCGTTACTTATTCAATCTCAACCAAATTTGACAGGACGACTCAGGGTTACACATTGAAGGTTGTAGCGCATTCATTTGCTCCCCTCTCCAAGGGGGGTTTTCTTCCCCAAGCAGGTTTTCCCCACCATTGCTGCCAATGGGGTTGCATGTTGAGGTGTATATCCATATTAAGCTAGCTTTATCGTGACGTTTTTCCAAGGCCATTTATAATAACAAAACGAATAATAATAGCATAATATTAATGTTATTACAAAACAATATTAATACTAATAATGTCCCACATCCCCAAGGGGTTTTTCCTCCTTGAACAAACGCCGTGTCAACGTTTATAAATAACTCATCATTGCGTTTTTGTGGGAGCAACAGCCTCTACTAAAAGTAAAAATATTATAAACTACAAACACATACGATTAGCTTTTTAAACAGTCGCTATTGCTGATTATAATATTAAACAAAGAAATTTGGAGGAATCCCAACATCCGTGAGGTAAGTTTTACTTACAGAAGTGAGGGAAGATCTAGTGTAATCTATATACCCCACAAGGGTTTGGTAAATAACATGACCCTTCCTGCTGCTAAAGTGGAATTTTTCGTAGCGACCTTTTGAAACCCACCAATTAAGGTTTTGTTTTGAAAACCACCAATGAAACCCACTTTCCGGTGCAAGCAGACGCATTTTCTTTCCCTGGCTCGTTGGTGCTGTGTGTAGCAGACAACGAAGACGGAGCCGGCCTGATCGCTTCGCGCTCAGCCGTTGGCGTTAAACAAACTTCGCGCCAAGGTATGTGTTTTTCCACGCACGGACCGCGCCAAGGCATGTTTTCCTGTGCACGGGCCTCTGGGACCCGTTCGAGGATCGACGAGGTTCAAGAGCAACTCAAAGCTGAGTACACAAACACGCATTATTTTCCAGTTATTTTTCCCCTTGTGTCGTTTTACGAGTCCATGTGGAGGGTCCCTCGATTAGGAATTTTAGTTTTACTGTGCATTTTTTTTGTTACCGGCATTCCTTTCATTAAACCCGGGATTGTTACATTTTAATTCCGTGTCGGTTTGAGTTGATTATCATAGTTCGAGGACGTCCAGTGGAAACCGTGCAGGTAAGAGCTTCGCTACCCTCCACTACACCCCCGAGCGTATTAACACCGCCATAGTTGGATTGAACGCATCGGAGTATAAAGCTCGATCGGCCACCCATCACCTTGGAGGATTTTAATCCCCCGGTGAACGCGACAATATTATTATTATTATTATTATTATTACGAAAACAATACTACTGAAATGATACTATTGTATCAAGAAACCTGGGCTTAATTTGTCCGAAGTGGCCTGAAGGTGAGGCATGAAGCCCAAAGCCTATACGTACTGTGTCGTTGGAAGATTCATAACGTCTATGCTTTTGATATTTGATCATTTTAACAATCGGTTTGTTTGTGTCTGTCTCACACTGAATGAAAAACGTAAAGGTAGAGCATGGCAATTGTGATATATGACAGGTTCGACGATATGTTCGGCCTGAATGGCATCGGAGTCAAAATGGCGGAGTGTGGAATGACACCATGTATGTACTAATGACATGTACTCATGACATCAGACATAATCAGATCACCCTGTCATGTGACCAGATCCTCAGCTCTGATTGGTATACGTTTAAGTGGACATACATAAATACATACATACATACTATTATGTCGGTTGGGTAAGCATATCTAGATCTAGGTAGATCTGTATAGGTATCATGCTTCGTCTGTCGTGGGTAGCTAGAACCACCTCGATGTAAATAAGTAGAGGACCTGTCTAGACCGAATGTCGGATTAAGTGTGTACCTGTGATCATACGAGGATGATCCGGTGATAAATAGTTATAGGGAATAAGGATAAGATTCCATTGTATGTGAAACCTCTGTGATCATTCCACTGTCCCTTATGGCAACGCACAACACATACATTAGTTAGCCCCATTAGTGCACACATTAATTAACCCCACTCCGCCACAATAAGACTGACCGAAAAGACCGACAGGAAGCGGCCGCGTATAACGGTGCCATGGGCAGGCAAACATCGTACAAGGCAGGCTGAGGCCACGCCCACCACGCAATGGATGGACACCGAGGGTTTGGTGGGTGGGTCGCACGACTGGTGGGTGGAGACTCGTGAATTGGTAAGAGGCCCGGATGACGTCAGAGCACGCCGAACAAGAGACTTGGAGCGGCGGACATTTTGTCACTTTGGTCCAGACTTTGGTGGTGAACGTTGGCAAGCCGACATTTTGCCCTTCTCGCTCTTGGACTGATCCTGCCCGGATCTCTCTCTTCCCTTTGTCTTCTCGTTTTGGCTCCCCTCCTGTCAGGGCCTTCTTCTGCCCCCTTGCCTTTCTCGCAATTTGACCTGTTCTGGCCCTTTGGACGTTGGGGAGACGGTGGAGCGACGATCGTGCAAACGGGGCCTGCCGGGCAGCGTGCGCTGATGAGCGGAGCGCACGAATGAAGCGGACTGAGGCCTCCTTCCCACCAAGCACATAGCCGCATCCGGACGCGAGTTTTGGGCCTGGACGACAGCAAACGAAGATAAGATGTGCATTCACAAACATAACGTTTTATTTTATTCATTCTCCCATCGTGTGTATTCAAAGTCTGTGTGTAAGAGTGCTCATTAGGGGATTTAGTTATCGTCGCGTCCTTTGTATCGTGTTCCGTAATAAATATTCCTGTTGTACATTTTACCTCCATCTCAGGTTGAGTTATTGATTTTCAGGGTGAAGACTGAGCGGACCGTCAGGTAAGCGCAGCATCCTTCCCCAATCCCCCGGCTCGTGTATCGATCCGCCATTGAATTGGAAACACCTCCTTTAAAGCTCCATTATCCATCCGTGGCATACTCTCAGTGTTAACTGAGCCAGCCACATGACAATACATACATACGGACGGACAAACTGTTCTAGACGGCTTTGCCCCATGGCCTACGCTATAAAAATACAAAATGAAAATTGATGATTTTATGCAGCCTTGACCTTTCATATTTAGATCTAAAAATAATCAGTGTCTAGCTTTCGATTGGTGAACCAATTATGTGACCCAATATGCAAATTCTTAAAATTATAGGTCGATCAGATGAAAATTGACAATTTTATGTGATACTGACTTTTGACCTTTTGACCAAAATTATTAATTTGCCTTCTCCATATTCTCATAATAAAGCTTTGTTGAAAATTTGATGACAAAACTCAAATGGTAAAAAAGTTACGGCCCGGACACACACACACACACACACACACACACACACACACACACACACACACACACACACACACACACACACACACACACACACACACACACACACGCGCACGCGCGCACGCATGCACGCACGCACGCACACACACACACACACACACACACACACACACACACACACACACACACACACGCTGTGCAGCAGACGGGCTAAAAATTAGGCTAAAACAAAAAACAAGGGTGATTAAATAATGAACATAAACAGTATCTCTCATTTCTGGTACACTGTAACTACACTAACAAACGATAATTTTGGAAGTCAGACCCATTATTAATATTACGACCCTGCCCCCCAAAATGGAGAAGTCAAACTACGCCTATGCCGCGGCAGTAGTACGGTAGAGAAATTGTGGGTGGAGGCAGGTGAACTATGCAACCAATGGGTGGAACTCACACGCACACACGGACACACATACGGGCGCACGCACGGCCACACGCATGCTCCTTTTATAGTATAGATGAGGGTGTGAAAGATGATGTATGGAAATAGCTGTGTACTTGTCCAAAACATTTCTATGCTTCTGGCAATTTGTTACCATAATGAAGGGACAAACGCATGTTGTAGGGGAACTCCTTGAAAAATATGATAAAATTCATGAACACCCTGCAACATTTTTTTTCATAACAAAAAGTGCTAATTAACATTGAACAGTCCTCATAGGTTGGTTCCTTTTGCTTAGTTGTAAGAACAGATTGAGGAATACAAAACTGTTTTAATTAGAAAAAATAAGAAGTTCTGAACAAAGTTAGGATTACAAAAAAAAAACCTGGTCAAACAGAACGAGAAAGGTTTTTCCCCGACATTAGTAAAGAATGAGAGGACAAGGACACAGTTTAAAAAGGGAGAATTAAATTATGGGCAAGGGCAAAGGCAAGTCAGGCTATTTCAAGCAATCGTAAACTGTCATCCTTTTGCTTTTGCAGGACCATACATTTAGATTTTAGAAACTGTTGCTTGGTAGTACAGTCGTGTGCATAGTCTACTGAACTCACAATACTGATCTCAAGTATTCTGACCACGTGGAAGCCCAGAATGCCCCGAGCAGTATAAACAACTATGACAATGTGGGACCATTTCCTGTGTATGTCCATTTTGACACTATTTAAATTCTCAATAGCAGGGAAGAAAGGACCTCCATACTTAGCACAACATAATAACAGATTGTAACGGTCGTGCGTTTTGAACGGCGGTCATGCCGCCTGGCGGATATGAGATCAAAAGATCTCCACATCCGGAGGATTGAATTGGTGCGAATCGGCATTTCAGAACACACGGCCACGGCGAATGTGCTGACAAGATTGGCCGAGTGAGCCTGTCAGTGATCTGTGCTTGTAGCGTTGTCAAGCAAACCCTACCTGCCCATCTAATGGGTTATATAAGCCAATTTTGGTAAGCATAATGGAGCCCGCTCACAATGATCACACTCGGTTTCCTCAAAACGGGAATATTTATTAACAAGGAGAAAAATGGAAGGGAAGGAGGTAGCAGCCTCATTGAGCTCAATCAAGTGCATATAATGACAACTGTAGGATTGGTCAAATGTGTAGAAAGTGCAACAGATTACCAAGTGCAATATGTAAGCAAACACGAAGACAACAAATCAGAGAAGGTATCCATAACCCACCCAGAAAAAAATTTCTAAAGAAGGAAAAGGAAGATTTCACACAAGAAATCACAGCAATGAGCATAGCCCCAACAATTGTATAAAAGAAGAAAGAAAAATATGTAATGAAATATCAACAGATATACACTGACAACTGGGAAAACGATAAAAGAGTTGGACAGATTGGGAGTAGACAAAGAAGGCTCTTTGGAATGACGAGCCACCTCCTACCAGGATGTTAAAAAAAAAAACATGTAAGAACAGCTGTACACCCAAAGGCACAACAAGGTACAGTGCGCGTTCAGAAAGTATTCACACCCCTTGACCTTTTTCACATTTTGTTGTGTTACAGTCTGAATAAAAAATGGATTAAAATGAATTTTTTTTGGTCACTGATCTACATATAATACCCCATAATGTCAAAGTGCATTTTTTTCTTCATTTTCTGGAGTTGGGGAGTTGGGGAGTCAAGTCCAGATTCCTCCTTGCAGATTTGCTCAAGCTCTGTCAAGTTGGATGGGGGGTTGGGGGGGGGGGGGTTGTTGGTGAACAGCAATCTTCAAGTCTTTCCCCAGATTCTCAATGGGATTTTCTTTGGCTGGGCCACTCAAGGACTCTCACATTCTTGTTCTGAAGCCAATCCAGAGTTGCTTTTGCTGTATGCTTGGGATTATTGTCCTGTTGCAACATAAATCTTCAGTTCAGTCTCAGGTCGATTGCACTCTGAAGCAGGTTCTCCTCAAGGACTTGCCTGTATTTGGCTATATTCATTGTTCCCTCCATCCTTACAAGTCTCCCAGTCCCTGCCGCTGAAATGCATCCCCATAGCATGATGCTGCTACCACCATGCTTCATGGTAGGGTGGTGTTATATGGATGATGAGCTGCGATATGTTTCCACTAGATGTAGCACTTTGCATTCAGGTCAAAGAGGTCAATTTTTGTCTCATCAGATGACATAATCTTTTGCCTCATACTCTCAGAGTCTTTCACATGCCTTTTTGCAAACTCCAGGTGTGCTATCATGTGCCTTTTTCTTAGGAGTGGCTTCCGTCTGGCCACTCTCCAATGAAGCCTAGATTTATGAAGCGACTACGTGGCCATGAAACCTCGAGACTGTTGTCCTTCCAGCAGGTTCTACCATCTCAATCAAGGAACTATGTAGTTCAGTCAGAATTGTCATTGGGTTCTTCGTCACCTCCTTGACCAAGGTCTTTCTTGCCCGGTTGCTCAATTTGGTCACACGGCCAGCTCTGGGAAGAGTCTGGGTAGTTCCATATTCTTTCCATTTCCTAATGATTTAGCTCACTGTGCTATTGGGAACTTTTACCACTCTAGAAATTGTTTTATACCCTTGTCCAGATCTGTGCCTCCTCACAACTCTATCTCGTTCTATGGACACGGAGTTCTATGGACAGTTCTTTGGACTTCATTGTTGAGTTTCTGCGCTGACATGCACTGTTAACTGTGGGGCCTTGTACATATAGAAAGGGGTGTTTCTTTTGAAATCATGTCCAATCAATAAAATTGGCCACAGGTGCAGTCCAATTAAGTTGTGGATATATCTCAAGGATAATCAAAGGAAATTAGATACACCTGAGCTCAATTTGGAGTGTTATGGCAAAGGGGTTGAATACTTATTGATCCAAGACATTTCAGATTTTCATTTTTAATTATTTTGCAAACATGTCTAAAAAAAAAAACATTTCACTTTGACATTATAATGTGTAGATCAGTGACAAAAAAAATCTCAATTTAATACATTTTAAATTCAGGCTGTAACACACAAAATGTGAAAAAAGTCAAGGGGTGTGAATACTTTATGAAGGCGCTGTATGTTGAGTAATCCACTGGTACATCTGCAAAAGTCTCAATATTTCAGTTCCAGAAACTAATTATCCAAACACGTATAACCCAATGATCCCATCAAACGTGACCATAGAAAACAAAGCATTGTGACAGGATATAGTACTGAGTTACAAAAAAGAAAAGAAGGCATTGCTAATTGAGGTGTCAGTCCGCAGTGCTTTTGGCCTAAACAATGCAGAAATCAAGAAAATGACCATATATATACCAAGCCCTCAAAAATGAACTGAAAAGATCCTTGAAGTTGAAGAGTGCCAAAATTGTTCCAGTGATTATTGGAGCAACGGGAATGACAAACAAAGCCTTACGGATATCTTAACACCATCCCTGGGAATATGACGACAAATGAACTGCAGTTTGAAGCTGTCTGAGGCTCAGTGATGATCCTCAAAAGAGCCCTCAGGGAAAAAAACTTTGAGAACAAGAAAACTTCACAAACTGGTCCATGAATCATGATCCCTTACTGGAACAGAAGTGGATACTTTGAAACCTGTGAGGACGCCATTCCACTTTATGAAACCCGCATATGGAGATAACAACCAACACACACACACACACACACACACACACACACCTTCTCCCCCATCCCCCAAAAGGTACACCCATATACCTTTTAGCTTGGATCCACTAACTGCTGTGCTCGCCTTCAGATCAACCCCGAGTTCAACCTCCATTCTAGCTTCGCCAGCTTCTGTGCACATGTTTACATCAGACCAAACAGCAACTCAAGATTGGGTGGTAACAACTAAGCGGGTGAGCAAAAGGTGTGATTGGTGCTCACATCTTACCTAGCCACCAAGTAAATAAGGGCACATATTTTCATTTACTCCCTCGCTGCCTCCTGGGTGAGCCAGAGGTACTTCCCACCATATAGTACCATGGTTTAAGGGGCTTTTCACAGAAATAAACTTTTATTTGAAAGTAGGTATTGCTTGTTAAAAAGTGCCCTTTTTTGGAACACAAAAGTTCCCTATTCCAGGAAACGAAATCCACAATTGGTGTCCATCGCATTCCTTTGTAGTAACCAGAACTTCATTTAAGAGGAGTGTAACACACAACTTGTCTTTATATTGAAAAGTAACAAACTGTACAAGTAATTTACAGTAAAACAACTACGTATGTGCAGCCACCCCCAATTGAACTCGCTATGGACTGCAGTGTAGCTATTGTTAAACTCGTGCTCGTTCAGTGCAATAACTTTGTCCACTCTGGAGTGTGAGAGAGTGCTGCAAGTTGTTGCTTTCTTCTCCATTAAAGCAAGTCATATAATAAGTAGGTGAACACATGGTACTTTGCACAGATGGTCCATGTAGATATTGGCCCATGTGGACCGAAGGAAAGGAAAACTATATTCGATAAACTTTTATTTTATTAATTTTCAGCACTACAATGAAATGAATGAATGAATGAATGAATGATCGTTTTAAGGCCATTTTCCCTGCTGGAGCAGGGGTTAGCCTTGCGGGCCCCATGACAATCATGGTTCCCTGTTTGAGGCAATGTTTTTATGGCCGGATGCCCTTCCTGACGCCAACCCTTGGTCACGCTCTTACCGCAGGGATACGGTGTACACACCGTGATCATTCATCCCAGCAAGCTGGTACTCAATTTGCCGACCTCGGAAGGATGACAGGCTGAGTCAACCCCCCTGGCGTTAATTCAGCGATCGGCCGGGATTCGAACCCAGGATCCTAGGATCCCAAGCCAGCACCCTAACCGCTAAGCCAACACCAGGGCCAACACCCAGAGCCAGGGCCAACACCAGCACTACAATTTAATGAATTGACGTAAAATTTATCACTATTGTTATTATTAATATTATTATTACTAGGACGTGCCCGTACGTGGGTGCCCGTACGTGCGTGCAAAAAAACATGCGTGCAAACAACAACAACAAAAAAAAACTTTGAAACCACGTGGCAGTAACGACCACAGAACCCCCCCCCCCTCTATTTACATGAAATGGTTTGGTCCATTCGCAACGACCACAGAACCCCCCCCTCTATTTACATGAAATGGTTTGGTTCATTCGCAAAGCCAAAGCGAACGGCGAACGGCTAAATCGCCATAGCTCGGTAACTACTTGTCCGATTAATATGAAACCTTGAAAAGGCACATCCTCGGGTCCCCAGCAATATACCTGGCAAGTTTCAAGTATATCGGACCCGTGGTTGTCGAGAAACAGCGGTCACAGACAAACACACAGACACACAGACATACAGAGATTACTGGAATTATAGATAGACTAGGACGTGCCCGTACGTGGGTGCCGGTTCCTTGCCAAAAAAAAAAAAAAAAAAATTTGTGTAGGGGTGTGTGTGTGTAAACATCCTAGGGCGTGCCCGTACGTGGGTGCAAAAAAACATGCGTGCAAACAACAACAACAAAAAAAAACTTTGAAACCACGTGGCAGTAACGACCACAGAACCCCCCCCCCCCTCTATTTACATGAATGGTTTGGTCCATTCGCAACGACCACAGAACCCCCCCCCCCCCCTCTATTTACATGAAATGGTTTGGTCCATTCGCAAAGCCAAAGCGAACGGCGAACGGCTAAATCGCCATAGCTCGGTAACTACTTCTCCGATTAATATGAAACCTTGAAAAGGCACATCCTCGGGTCCCCAGCAATATACCTGGCAAGTTTCAAGTATATCGGACCCGTGGTTGTCGAGAAACAGCGGTCACAGACAAACACACAGACATACAGAGATTACTGGAATTATAGATAGATGGTAGACAAAGACAAGGCTCGTGGAAGAGTTAGAACAAAGCACGGATCAAGATACAACAGAACAAAAAGCAGAATGAGAGGGGGAAACACCAACAGCAGGACTGAGGGACAAAATAGATGGAGAACGACAAACAGGGGATTCGGGAAAGAATGAGGAGAAAGGGAGAATGCAGAGGGTGGACGAGATTGAACCAGAAGCAAACTCTCAGGAAGGAAAAACTGGAAACTTCGAAAGAACTGGGCTAGCTAGGGCAGGGTTCACTGGGGTAGAAAAGATAATAGCTTTGGATGGGGAATGATCTGAGATGGTGGTGAACAAGTGTCTTGAATACTTGGAGGGAATAATGTGATTTAAGAGACTGTAGAAGTTTGTTTCCACAGGTGGAAAAAGAGGAACGAATGAGTGGTGAGCAGTGATTCTGCATTTTGGGTGATTAACCAGAAGGGGGTTGCTGTGCACCCAGCAGAAACCTGGAAGGGGGAGGGGGAAAGGTGGGGGGAAAGGGGGAGGGGGTGGGGTGGAAGGGGGAAGGGGGGAGAGTGGGTGGGGTAGAAGGGGAAAGGCACAGACAGGGCAGATGGTGTAGGACCAGAGAGGAGGCGGCAGAAGACAGAGAAATCAACGACTGGTCTGCGAATGGGTAAGTGATAGGCCCATAAATTCAGCTTCATCGCAGGAGATTCCAATGATCTTGAAGGCCTTCTAGGAAGTTGAGCAAGATGTGAGGCAGGGGTGCCAGTCCAGAGAGGAGAGCAGTATTCCATCACACTGCGGGTGAAGACCTTGTAGGTGGAAAAGAGTTCAGGTGTGCTAAGGAAGGACTTTCCATGATGGAGGATGCCCAGTCGGCAGTTGGCTTTGGAGGCCACCTTTGAAATGTGGTTTACCTAAAAAGGACCATGGCTGATCAGTGAGACCCAAGAGTCTGAGTGACTGAACTCCTTCAAGAGGATTGCTAAGAAAGTTGATGGGAGGGTTTGCTTTATGGTCCTCTAAGAAAGAAAGGGTAAGAGTGTGAGATTTGTCAGGATTCAAAGAGCGCCAAAACCAAGAGAGACATATTCCAAGTGTTTGAGCAGCTTGTGGGTTTGGCAAGGCCTGGAGAGGGGGGTGAGGGATGTCACAACAGAGAGAGGAATAATCAGCAAATGAATAAGGAGGATTTTTCAGACAGTCAAGGAGATTGTTGATGAAGATTAGGTATAGGATGGAGCCAAGAACACTGCTTTGGGCCACTCCAGCATTGAGATGGAGAGGAAATGAAAGGATTCTGTTGAGAGACACACATTGGCTACAGGATTAGAGGAAGACAGTAGCCTAAGAGTGGTGTTGACCTTGGATGTCATATACAGTCTTCAGAAGGAGCTAAGCATGCATCTTTTCTGCTAGTAATTGGCACAGCCTGGCTCGCTCTTCTTGAGTTGGAATTACATCATTCTCACAGAGGCATTCTTCGAACGAGTCACAGTCTTTGCAGTGAAACAATGCAACCCATAGTGTCTGTTCCTGTCAATAGAAAGCCTGCACGAAGCGGCCATCTTCTAAGTTGAGCTGCGCATCCATGATTATGTACAGGTATAGATTCAATGTGTCATCTGCCTCTGCCGTCTTTGTGATCTGGATGGTAATCCCCTCAGAGGCATTCTCAACCCGCTTCCCGCTGCCGTACAACTCATCATCATCAGTTGCACATAGGTCCAGCCACAGTGTGTACTTGGTGGTGAGATACTCACGAAGGGTTAAATCTGCAATGTTAAAGCATTTTCCCACCATTGTGGCCAGGGGATGGTGTTTTTTCCCCCACAATTCCTGCAAATAACTTTTGTACCTCATCCCACTGCTGGTAGGCATGCATGCCTTGAATGTACAGCTGGTTGGGTGGGGACTGCCTCAATAGTCACCTCCACCTTGGTTATTTTGGAGTTGTAGAAGTCCTCAGTCTTTCTGACATAGGCTTTATTTTCTTTCGGGTTTTCAAACAGCATCAGGATGCCTTGCATGAGGTGGGCGTGGATGTTCTTGTTGATGTTCCACAGGTGTTGCTTTTATTATTGGTCAGCTTGCTGCGAAAAAGGACACTGTTGTAGAAGATTGCAAGGCAGCTGGTGTACTGACTGCGATTAACCGCGACAGCTCTGTCTGCATCATCTCGTACTCAAGTGAGATGTTCTCATTGGAGTAGCTGGCTGTCACGTTTTCGCCTTCAACCTAGATCACACGTGAATAGTCATTAAACGTGAGCTAGTACTCGAGTCTGTCTCCCAGGGCAGACTGGTAGAATGGCATGTGGGACTCAAGCAGTTCAAAGTCCAGCGGGATGTAGAAATGGTTGCCATAGGCAGCTGTGTCAGCATGATCCGGCTTCTTTTCATATTTGTTACGAGCTCAGATTCTATGCATGGTTACATTTCAGTCTTTGCTGGTTTCAATGCCCTGGTAGGCTACGTTTTTGCACTCATTGGATGTTTTCCAGAGGTTGCAGTGGCATTGGAAGACATGAGAGCCATCTATATTTATCACCTCGTTGCCACTAATCTCGTTGCGCACAGCCCCTCAGTGGTTCCACGGCCACTTTTCTTATTGACCGCGGTGGCAATCACCTCGTTTAAGTCGTTGGCGCCCCAGCTCTTCGACAGTTCCATCATCTCTGTGTGGCCACTGGCCACTGACAGGACCATTGCCAAGTTGAAGTTGTCAGTGCCCCACTCCTTACACAGGTGCACAATCTATATGTGATCACCCAGGACATAGCCCAGTTGAAGTCATCGGCACCAGACCCCTTCAGCTTTTTTACGTCCTTTATGCGGCCCTCGGCTGCCGAGAGGCAGATTGGGGTGCTGCACATGTTGTCAGTGGGGCCTGGGTTCATTATAGCTGAGTCAACATATGGATTGACCTTAAAAAATTGCAACAAAAGTTGTTTTTGGTGGATTTAGTTTGTTGGGGTGCACTGAAGAACAAAAAAAAAGTCTATAGAAATTTGACCCACGGAAAGTTGTCATTTCCAAGATGGCATCCAACATGGCTGCCCGACATTTTAAATGGCTATAAGTCATTTACTATTTACCCCAGAGTGGTGATTTTGGTTTATATCTCTAGGTTTTAGGGGTCAACAAACCAAGTAAAATCAATTTAAGTAACATCAAGTTACATATAAATAGATGGCATGTAATCTGCAGCATGAAATGTAACGTAATCTTAATTCGATACAGTTTTATACACAATTACCCATGATGAAACCTACTAACGTTCTCACTAGCCAAAGCTGTCATCGTCCTCAATTGCAGTATTGTGGGGATTGTCGCAGTAATTGTCTTGGCATTGTCCACATGCAGGGGTGCATGGAAGTCTATATGTCTTGCAGCGACATGGTTAGTTGCTACAGCCAGTTGTGCAATTGCAATGGATGACCTTTAGTAGGGTTTCTCGGGTAGGGTTCTTTTTCATCATGATGGGTTGTAGGTTATTGGCCTTGAGACTCCAACCCAAATTTGTTGGGTCCACACCAGCATCCTTCTCCAAACAGGCCATTGTCTGATCATATGAGAAGGCAATTATACTTTGTGGCAGAAACTGCAGGAGGAAGACGCTCTGGTGTCACAAATGATTTTGTGGATATTATTTTTTTACTAAGTGTAGAGCGTCTTATTGATGCGAGTGAATCCGATGGTTTACCAACAAAGAGGGTAACCATAGCCCCAGTGTCCAATCCCTCAATCCTGGTGCCAGTTTGGTTCAGTTTACAAGCTTCTGGAAAACAGTTTTTTTTCCCCCGATTCCAAATATCCTAGACATACTGTCACATTCAGTGAATGCGTGAATAAATGGCATTTGATTGCACACTTTACTGCCCAAATGCTCTTTCAGGATGTTTATGTAGTAAACATGAATTTTCGACATAGATTGGTTATCCGAGCGGAAATAAGGATCTTTGTCAGCCGGAGTTGCATGGTGTAGTAAGAGGACAAAGGGGTCTGTATCATCCCCAATCAGAGTTGTGGACTGGCAATTTGCAGCATGTATTGCTGCCGTTACGATAGCCACATCAGCATCACCAGTTGCATTTATGACTTCACAACCACTAGATGCTTGCTTTTATCACTAGACCCTGCCATCACTGATCAGGTTTATCAATGATTGTTTATTCTCACCCCTGGAAAGAAATTCGTCTTTCTTTCCCATGAATTCGGAATCGGATGTGACTGATGACTGGGCGCACATTATCACCTCTCCTTAGGTGAGTATTGTCCTTAATGGTTGGCGCTCCATCGTAACCATCAAAGATAACAGTAGCTTTCCCATCGTAATGCCGAACTGTGAAATCTCTGCATGGCTGCACATTGGCCCCATAAGTGTCTCCACTTTTTCAAGGCACACGATGGATCAGAAAGCCTCCATCTAGGATGTGTTGATCAGTGATGGGAATTATTCTCTTGTGGAAATCAGATGAATTCACATAATCTGCTTTCGCACCAGCAAGCTGTGGTTTGTCTGCTTTGCAAAAGATGTGTTTTGCTTCTAACAGAGCAGGAGGGAATGTACTTAGCGCATAGCTGAGAACATCTTTCAGTGAAAGGTCTCAAGTTTGTGACACAACCAGAAATCGTTGAAACAGTAATGTGGGGTCAATGGTCCTCTCACTCCCAACTTTGACAGCCGATTCATCCCCTCGAGTCTTTACTTTGCCCTGTTGTTTATATGAGTACAAGAATACCTGCTAGGGAGTGCTGGCCTACCATTTTTTCAATGATCTTATTCCCCCTGTTTTCTGACTCCTGTGTATTAACATCATCCTCAGCCACAACACCAGTGATGATGTTTCTTAGAGATGGATCTGGAGAGAATGAAGAGCATGTCACCCGCTTAGAATGTATCTTTTCAAGATCAGTCAAGTCCCTGTGGACTCTTGATTCAGTGGCCTCGTTATAAAAACCACCTTTAGAGGCCATTTTTCCCCGCAAGCGGGGGTTGGCCTTTTTCGGGGACCGTGGTTGTTGTTGTTTTTTGGACCCCTTTTTGAAGCAATGTTTTACGGCCGGATGCCCTTCCTGCCGCCAACCCTTTTTGTCACCTTTTTACGACAAACAGGGAATTACCAGTGAACTGGTACTCAATTTGCCGACCTCGGAAGGATGACAGGCTGAGTCAACCCCCCTGGCGTTAATTCAGCGATCGACCGGGATTCGTTATGTTGTTCACTATTAGTGTATGAGAGATTGGTTAGTTCTTGCATGGCGCTATTGCACTCATAGGATATTGTGGATGACACCTTTTTCACGTATGACAACGACGTCTTTTTTTTTTCCAATCTCCTTACGCCAAAGTGGAAAACCTCCTGAACATCACTGCTGCTGATCAGCTTGAAGATCTGAAAGAGCAACAAAAGGAATATTTATCAAATTGCAATAACAAGGACCATCTATCTACTCATCAGATTACCTGAGCAGAAACAGGCACGATTCGCAATGTATGGGATAATACCTGATTACTCAATCATACGTTAACTGGTTTTACGGGATTCCTTGACCCCTAAAACCAACGTGAAGACACCAAAATAATCACTCCAGGGTAAATATTAAATGACTTATAGCCATTTTAGGGGATCGCAGGCCATGTTGGATGCAATCTTGGAAACGAAATCCTTCTGGGGGAGTCAGATTTCTGTAGACATATTTTTTGTTCATCAGTATCACCCAACAAACCATCAAAAAAAAACTTTGTTGCAATTTTTCTACATTCAGCCCATTTAAAAAATATATTGACTTTTTCAGCCACATAGCACAGCACTCGGTTGAGGTTATGAGTATTCTGACCTTGAATATTTGTTGGGTATACACTTTGCCATAGGTACATCTAAAAGAGAAAAATATGCCTGCACCCCAAGAGGGGAAAAATGGTTCCTCGTATGTGTTTGGGGAGAGTCTAGACAAGATCGTAGGCGTGGTATTTTCTGCTGCTGTCATTGCAACATTCTCTAGCCTGCGTGGTCTAACAAACCTGGGAAGAGGGGTTCCACATAGGGCATTTGCTATTCTTTTTGAAGCCCAAGCTTTAATCCCTTTCTCCTTCTCGCATGCACATCTTTAGGATGGTTGCTGGTCCATAGTTTATTTCTATCGGCCCCGTCTCTGTTATGTTATACACAGTGCCAATGCTCAGCTCTCTCCATTTCAACATCGCTTGCTTATAGACTGCTCAAATTCCTCATTACTTGGAAAGGTTTTGTCGCTTGGAAGCCGCTGGCCTGTCCCATTGGCATGACAGTTCTGGCACTCATACTCATACCGGTCGAGAAATCGCTGGCATCCAGAGGAGCACCAGTCATGCTCACAGTGGTAGTCACGGTATTCAACCTGTCCAGTTCCGCATGCTAAACACTTGCGTGGTCCAGGCATATTAAGCATTTTGCATCTGATATATATATATATAACTGTAAGAAATAGTAGAAACTCCAAAGTACGAGCAGGGCGTCTCATTTGTATTGAATATATAATCGTTAGATTAAATAAGACGCGGACGTAGCTTCAGGACGTCGATCTTTAATTGTCGACAAGCTTTCGACCAACAAAGGTCTTCTTCTGAGTCAGCCCCAAGTTCGACGGAAGTCGTCAAAGTCAAAGGTCTTCCGTCGAACTTGGGGCTGACTCAGAAGAAGACCTTTGTTGGTCGAAAGCTTGTCGACAATTAAAGATCGACGTCCTGAAGCTACGTCCGCGTCTTATTTAATCTAACGATTATATATATATATATATATATATATATATATATATATATATATATATATATATATAAGGTGGATCAATTTATAAATGATATTTATTCCCTTCATCACCTGAGTATATATTAAGACGTGAGTATATGTGCTCACCAGCGTTTAAGCTGGGTAAGATCTTTCTCTCAATATATGGGTTTTCCATTTATTTTTATTTTTTATTTTTATTTTTGTTCTTTGTATACTGAATCGAGGCTCGTGAAAGAGCTAACATTTACTTCACAAACAAATCAACCAGACAAACAAAATATATAAAAAGAGGGAGTGGAAGACAAGATGGGGAGAGAAAGGGAAGCACACAAACACAACATTTGAGAGCAGGGAGATGTGTGGAAGGGAGAGGGCTTGGGGGGAGGAGGCGTGGGAAGGAGGGGGGGGGGGGGGGGGGAGGGAGAAGTATAAGCCAAGTGCAGCAATGCTTCAGTCAAAATCGAGTTCTGGAGCTGGGAGCTGCGACGGGGTGAAGAGTGGGCACCAGTAGCAGGATTTACGCCCCCCCCCCCCCAAGGATGTACGGCCTTAGTTCCCCCCCCCCCCCCCAGCCTATGGCAATGGCAGGAGCAATAATAATAATAATAAGTTTTAAAAAAAGACAAGGTGATAATAAATAAATTACAATAACCAATCCCTATGCAATGGCCACATACCCGATGGAGACCTTACACAATGCATGTGATGGACATAGAACATGTAAAATTAAAAATAGATGTACATGATATCCACAAGCCTGACCAATACTGTACATGAAAGTGAGAAGTTGGTGATTGGAAATGCAAAATAACAAAGGAGCACAAGCAAGGCAGATAAAGGAGTGTGGCAGATAGGAATCAGGGGTGAAGGTGTGCAGATGAGGCCGACATAATCTCCTGGGGGTACAGGCACACTTGCGAGGTGTGCCATTCGGCTAGAATGCTCAGGCAGGATGTACAAGCAAGATGTTCAGACAAGAAGTGCAGGTGGTGTTTGTAGGTGATAAGCCAACTCTCTGCCAGCCTCACAAATTAACTCGCTCACCCATGACAAACAACCAATGCAATGCCCTCTGACACTATAAATACCTGGACTACTTTCCACCCCATGCAGAGACAGCCATCCACCAACATCAGGATATGGTTGGCCCTTCAATGGCAGACATAGGGTGTCGTGCCAACATGCCTCTGAGATGGGCATACGTAGGGGAAGGTAAATAAGAAGTGGGAGAGGGAGGTGGGAAGGGGTGTGTGTGGCAGGGTGTAATCACAAAAGGTTTGGGAGCGGTGTAATACACCACGTTGCAATGTTATCAAGTTCTTGTCACAGCTGCATAACGTTCATTGGAGAGGATGAGGACAACATTTAAAGTCGAACTGGGTTATTTATTTTGAAATCTATAAAAACATTAATTCATTCCTTTTTAAAAAAGAATAGTTTAGCCTTTTTGCCACTATTGTTTTCAAAATCCATGGGAAGTAAGTGGGGTTTAAAGGGAGTCATTGTTCTCAAGGCTAAATTCTGAACTTCTACTTGCAGGCGAGTGTAAAGTTTACTGGCCTTCATTTGGGCCTTTCTCGGTCTACCACTGCCTTGAGCGTTTCGCTCAGTGGACCCATGAGGCACACATAGCAAGCCTCGAATAGAAAATGAATGGATGAATAATTTAGAGCCTGTGTATGCATACCTCTCTCTCTCTCTCCCTCCCTTCTCTCTCTCATTCCATTATGGAAGGAGACCCATGCATCATACATTTATCACTCCAGCAAATTATCAATAAAATAACTATTATTATCAATATTGGTTGGCCTGTAAGTATTCCCCACTCAACCCCTGACTAATGATGTGGTGAACCCAGGTTAAAATCCCCAAAACCCATATATTTGTCCAGAGTGTACTAATGTGCTTGTAATTCATGTATAAAGTACACTGATGTTTTGCTAATGTCGTTGTCCTGGATATGGCATATGTATGAGTATAAGTTTCTCCGTGAACCATAAATCAATGCTCCATCTAGGATGTATGGGAGCTGCGATGGGCTTTCAGGTGAATCCTGAAAAAGGTATTTAAAAAATATCTGAATATATTGTGACGGTTGTAAAGCCCGCAAGAGGACGTCGTGCACCTCTCGGGCAGGTAAAATCTCCCACACATAAAATAGAATCATTTATGTCATAGTATTCTGTTTAGCAAATTAGATTGAATACATGGAATAAACGTGTTGCGTGTGTGAGCTATTGCAAAGTTCTGTTATTTTCCCTTTCTCTATCTCTACTATCCTCTACAACAACAGTCGTGGCAAAAAATATGGCACTCTTAAACTTTTTTCAAATAATGCACCATTTCTTCCAGAAAATAATTGTTGAAATAAAAAAATCTTTTGGTATCCACATTTGTATTTCTTTGGTTTGCAGTGACACAAAACAAAAAAAGCTAAAAAAAAATACTAAATCTTAGCTTATTACACACAGAGATCCTAAAATGGCCCGGACAATATTATTGGTACCTTTTAGAAGTTGTTAGAAATAATTCGATTTCAAGCAGGTGATTCTCCTTTACTTTGGAATTGAACTCACCTGTGGAGACTTGCAGGTGCCTGAAATATAAAAATCACTCATTCAACCAGCTTGAACAGAGAAAATGAGTCATTCTGCTGTTTTGTGTCACTGTGTACCGTAATGAGCATGGAGAAAAGAAAGAAAACCAGAGAAATGTCTGAGGAGGTCAGACACAATATTGTAGCCAAGCCTGGACAATCAAGGCTAAAAGTCCATCTCCTTGATATTCCTGTGTCCACCGTACGTAATGTTATCAGGAAGTTTAAGGCCCATGGCACTGTAGCCAACCTCCCTGGACATGGCCGCAAGACAAAACTTGGTCGAAGATTGCAGCGGAGGATTATTCGATTGGTGGAGAAAACATCTCGATCAACTGACAAACAGATTCAAGCTGACTGTTACGGATTCGTCACTTCCGTTATTGTGGTTTTCATCCACTGTAAACATTTTTGATTCCATGTACTATTATTGTTGTCGTTTAAGGGAAATAGAGATTACTATTTTCAAAAGGTAAAAAAGTTAATGTTTTAAATGAAACCGGAACCGGAAGACGACGAAGAGGAAGAGGAGGAAGAGAAGGCGGAGCGAGTGAGTCGGACAAGAAGCCGAGCTGCTTCGAGGTCTGGAGCGAACGATTGGCGAAAGAGGGTCACGAGTGAACTTTGGGTTTCCCGGGAAAGGGATTCCTGCGACAGAGTTGTCATCGCTGTGACAGATAAACCTGCATGACAGGGTTTGCGGTTGATTCCGGAGAGAATCATCAGAGTGCCGTTACGCCACAAGAACGGGCCGTCGGCCATTTTTACCTCGCGCAGGATTTGCGCTTCGCTCAAGGTTTTTCATCTGGCTTCAACCATTTTCACCGCATTCAGACGTTAATCTGGTGTGTGTGTGCAACATGGCTTTTGAGTGGGAAATCTGCGGTTCGCCGAGTGGGAGCCGTGGAACTTCCACACCCGAGGGTGTGATTTCCCAGTCGCCTTGAGGGCACCTTTGCGCAGCGTTGGCAGCGTGACTGTGACTGTCATCCGAACGGGATTCTGGTCTCGATTAGACATCGTTCTGACGATTACTGGAGCAGATCGACTTTGGCTTGATGCCGGAATTGAGACATTGGGAATGTTCTTCTTTTCGCTCACTTGGAGCACAGTGAGTTATATTGTACGAACCTGATGGTACCATCATAGGAAATATATATTGGTTGTACAATTGATTACTATTGTTGTTGTACTGTTATTCTTGTGTGATCTTAATACAATACTTGTTTGTTGGTAACAATTGGTGTGGTTTCACCATTGATCTTTGACATACAGAATAACACATCTTTCTGCCATGACTCCTCTCGGGGCTCGGAGGTACACCGTGATCGGGGTTTGGGGAGGAGCAAGTAACAGTCGTAACACTGACCTTCAGACACAAGTGACAACAGTTTCAACTGGCACCATCTGTCGCCAACCCAATGAAAGGGGGTTCTATGGTAGGAGCTCACTACTGAGAGACATGCGAAAGCCCGACTGGAATTTGCCAAAACACACCTGAACAAGCAAAAATCCTTTTGTGAGAATGTGCTGTGGACAGATGAGACCAAATTCGAGCTTTTTGGTAAAGCACATCATCTCTATGTTCACAGAAAATAAAATGAAGCCTT
Organism: Myxine glutinosa; assembly: GCF_964187855.1. Classification (NCBI taxonomy): domain Eukaryota; kingdom Metazoa; phylum Chordata; class Myxini; order Myxiniformes; family Myxinidae; genus Myxine; species Myxine glutinosa. The sequence goes on along the minus strand of NC_136261.1, from coordinate 202,825,068 downwards.
CAAAGAAAAGAACACCTTCCCTACAGTCAAACATGGAGGAGCTTCAGCGATGTTTTGGGGTTGCTGTGCTGCCTCAGGCACTGGGTGCCTTGAATGTGTGCACGGCATCATGAAATCGGGAGATTATCAAGGCATTTTGGAGCACAATGTTCAACCCAGTGTCAGAAAGCTGGGTCTCCATCGAAGGTCATTGGTCTTGCATCAGGGAAATGACCCCAAACACACTTAAAAAAGCACCCAGAAATGGTTTGAAGACAAAATGCTGGACTGTTCTGAAGTGGCCAGCAATGAGTCCAGATCTAAGTCCCATTGAACACCTGTGGGGAGATCTAAAAACAGCAGTTGGGAGAAGGCACTCTTCAAATATGGGAGAACTGGAGCAGTTTGCACAAGAAGAGTGGGCCAATCTGCCAGTAGAGAGGTGTAGGAAGCTCATTCATATCTATAGGAAGCGCTTGACCGCAGTTATTTTGTCCAAAGTCCGTGCTACCAAATATTACGTCTTGGGTGTCAATAATTTTGTCAATGCCATTTCTTTTTATTTTCTGATTTAAAAGGATATATTAAGTTCTGAATCAAAAACAAAGGTTCTGTAATATTAACAGTGAAATAAAGAATTGTGGAGACCAAATACTTTTGTCAATTTCAACTTATTTTTGGAGAAAATTGTGAGTTATTTGAAAAAAGTGCAAGGGTGCCAATATTTTTTAGCCACGACTGTACATCCTCCACCAAACGTACTCTCAATTATTTCTCTTCTCCACAATTCACACTCCTCCCCCATCATTTACATGCCTCCCAACAAACTTGAAGGGACAGGGATCACAACGAGATTGCAACCGCGGGTCTCAAGGGGTGGCGTCATGTTGAGAGCTTTTCTGAAACTCCTCAAAACTTCACCCCCTTGCGCCACCCAGTTGTGACGCCGAAGTGGAGCGGTTGGACCAATGGGATGCATCCAGTGCGAAAGCGCCCACTGGTGAAGGAGATGGGGGGTAGGGGTGGGGCTGGATAACAGGGGGACAAATGAAGCAGTTCGCTCTCTTCTCCCTGATTCACCGAGCCTGTCAGTCTTCAATTCTCCCACCTTTTCACCTGAGACTGCTCAAACGGGACGAAGTGGCATATCATTCCTTTCCTTTCACTCTTTACACAGCTCTCATCATCTTACACTCCTCCACACATACACTTACTTTCACATGATCCACAACCCTTATTCTTATTTGCTCTCTCTCTCCAATCTGTCCATGGTTTAACGGACGTCTACACGGCCCGGTGCACCATTTTCAGCACTCAGAACAGGTTCCTGCTCCCTCAAATAATGTTTTCACCTCTCTCTCACCATGAAATGAGCCACCCCAAAGCGAAATGAGCCACTAGGGTTGAACAAGACTCTGCAGCTTTCCCAAATGATCAGGGTGCTGTCTCTGGAGGGAACGAGAGACCATCAGGAGGAACGAACCAAACTGATGAGTAGGGGGCCAGTTGCCTCAACGAGGTCGCTGAAGATGCGCCGGGGTGAAACAAAGGCCCCATTATTTCTCTCATCATACACTACCTTCTCCAACCCCTCTGCCCAATATATCTGTGTTTTTCTGCGGCAGTCAGGATCCATGAATTGTAAAGGTGTCAAGTCATTTTTCTAAGTTGTCCGGTGGTATTTTTCTCGTAGTGGCAATGGGAAATGTATGAATGTCCATGAACATTCATACATTTCTCATTGCCTTGGAAATGTGCTTGTGAATGTCCGAGAACTGCTTCCAATGCGTCTCCATGTTTTTTTCCGCCATTTGTTTGAATATGAGTTTTCCCGCCATTTTTGTATTTGAATATTCCAGCCATTTCTCACTGATTTTTGGTCTGATTCTGGTCTGATTTTTGGTTTTGTCCCCGTGGTGCTGAGGAAACATCACTATGTAGTTGACGATTACCTTCTGCAAGGTAATCGGCAGTCGACATAATGACAATGGCAGTACCCTTATCTGCTGGCTTTATGACTATCTTTTCATTATTCTTGGTCACCTCTCTTACCAAGAATGAATGAATGGGTGAATGAATGAATGAATGAATGAATGGGTTACGGTTAACAATTTGATTGGGTTGATGTAGGAACATGCTTTAATCATCAAAATTTATGCCATGAGGGATTTTTGTCCGAAGTTGATGTATCCAAAAGGACTCACGTTTCAGAATCGTGGTGTGTGATCGATTTGTGATTGATTCAATGGCAGAGATCTGAATGTCATTTATAGAGTGATCCGGTTGATTGAAGTGTATCGTGTAAGGTAGAGATTTGCCCTGACTGGTGTGGAAGTTATTGATTTCTGACCGGGTGTTATTAAATCGTGTGTAGAGTGTATTCTCAGTTTTTCCAACATATTGTTTGGTGCACTTTTGGCAAGTGATTAGGTATATGACCCATGTAGATTTGCAGTTCATATAGGAGGTGATGGGGAATTTTTGTCCAGTGCTAGAACTACAGAATTTGTTTCCTTCTAGTAAATGCTTGTGAATAATACATTTTTTTGCTGTGCATTTATAGAAGCCAGGGATACTAGTTTCTTTGTTGTGGGGCTGTGGGTGCTTTGCTTTTACCAAGAGGTCCCTTAGTGTCCGACCACGTCGAAATGATGTCAGTGGAGGTTGAGGAAACGTGGTGCTGAGTGTTTCTGATTGATGGAGGAGAGGAAGGGCCTTATTCAGAATACTTGGCAATTGGGATGAGGTAGCAGAGTAGGTGGTTACCAGTGGGACACGGTTAGTTGCAGGTTTGGGTTTGTAAGTCAGAAGGTCTGCTCTCGGTATGCGTTTTGCTCGGGTTATTGCTTCTTTCACAGAGTGAGGGTCATAGTTTCTTGCAATGAAGTGTGTTTCTAATTGGCAGAGAGAAGTTTCTTCTGCCATTTTTGTTGACCAAGTGCGTCTTACTCTGAGTGCTTGACTGTATGGTGTGCTTGCAATTGTATGTTTAGGATGAGATGAAGAAGGGAGAAGGTAAGAGTGAGTGTCTGTTGGTTTGGTGTATAGTTCTGTTTTGAGTCTGTTATTTTGAAGCGTGAGTGATGTGTCTAGAAAGTGAACTTCGGACTGTGAGCTGTCGAATGTGAACTTGATGGTCGGATGAATCAAATTTAATTCATTTTGGAATTGGGTGAGACTACGGGGTGATTTTGACCAGATGAACTGGATGTCATCAATATAACGTACCCAGGATTTTTCCAAGATGCCGTGATGAGGTTGTGCATTGATTTTGGCCTCTATCATTCCCATGAAGATGTTAGCGTACGATGGTGCAACAGGGGTACCCATAGCGGTACCTTGAGTTTGAATGTAATGTTGTCCGTTGAATTGGAAATTATTCAGTTTGAGTGTCAGTTCTAATAGGCGCATAAGGTCTTGAGTAGGTGGTATTGGGACTTGTCGTGTATCGAGGGCTTTGCGGCATGCAGACAGGCCTTCTGAATGTGGAATATTAGTGTAGAGGGATGTAACATCTGCTGTAACTAAAATGGTTTGGGAGTTGAAAGGTGAGTATATTCTGTTCAATCCTTGGATGTGGGTCAGAAAACTGGTTGTGTCCTTGAGGTATGAGGAGAGATTCATCACGAGAGGACGTAAATGACAGTCAACAAATTTTGATATTAGAACAGTTGGACATGTGCAGCCAGATACGATTGGTCTACCTGGATTGTTTACCTTGTGTACTTTAGGAAGAAAATAAAGGTTAGGGCAATGAGGATCTTTCCGAACCAAGTGAGATTTGATGGTTTTATCCACCTGAATAGAATCTACTACCTTTTTAACTTCTTCAAGATGTAAAAGGGTAGGGTCGGATGGGAGCCCTTTGTAAGTATCACTATGTAGTTGACGATTACCTTCTGCAAGGTAATCGGCAGTCGACATAATGACAATGGCAGTACCCTTATCTGCTGGCTTTATGACTTTCTTTTCATTATTTTGGAGATTGTGAAGTGCTCGTCGCTCTGCCTTTGTAAGATTGTCCTTATGTCTGGAAGAATTATATTTTTATGCCACCTTTTCAATTTCATTGCTCACTTGTTCCATATAGACATGTAGATATGGATTGTCAACACGTGGTGTCCAGGTGCTTTTTGGTTTAGGTAAAGTGAGTTGTGGTGTATTAGTATCGGTGTATGTGATTGTATGCGTGGTTGTTGGTGTTTTTTGTTGTGGTGTTGACGGTGCTGGGTGTACTTTAGCAAAGTGTGCCTTTAATGTCATTCGCCTACAGAAATCCTTTAAATCCTCTTTCAATTGTAATTGGTCTATTTGTGGAGCGATTGTGCAAAATTTTAAACCCTTAGAGAGCAGGTTTATTTCCGCCTCACTGAGGGAATGATTGGAAAGATTGATGATCCCGAGTTTAGGTAGATCTACAAGTTTGGTTGCAGTAGAAGTTATATTGTTGTTGGTTTGACTATTTTCAACCTCAGCTGTGTTCATTTCCATGGAGGAACGGTTCTGTATGTAATGATGTCTGCGGTTTGTGTATTGTTTTTTATGATAATGTCGATTTTTGTGTTTATGCTGAAGTTGGTCAGAAGTGGTTTGAGAAGTGGTTGGAAGTGGTTGGAGTGGTTGGAGATGGAGTGGTTGAAGTGGTGGAGAGGTGGTTGGAAGTGGTTGTAGTGGTTGGTCAGAAGTGGTTGGAGAGAAGTGGTTGGGAGTGGTGGTTGGAGTTACTTGGTTATTGTTTGCAATGGGTGTATTCTCTTGAGATGGTCTTATATGCTTGCATAACATTTCATCACGTTTAAGTTTCCCTTCCTTAACTTTAACAATGTCGTGTTTAGCAGCCATTAGCTTATCATTGAATGAGCACATTATGTGGTGGTATTGTTCAGGATTCACATTCTTCCACATCTTCTCCTTCTTTTGGCTGATGTTCTCATTCAATTTGATTAATTTTATTTTTACTTGTGTTATTACAATCTCCAGTAGTTGTTGAGC